>NW_020940360.1:4815741-4856496 GCF_900497805.2 Vombatus ursinus
TATTTCCAGGCTTAGTGTAGATATCTGATATATTACCTCACTGAAGCAGAGCACTCCTGAACTCAAGAAATCTACTCAGCTTGTAGCTTGACACCATCACATTCAGGTCCTGTAATTTTCAAACAAGCTATGACCATCCTGGAAGAGTGATGGAGCACATTCAATCCTGACGTTCCAGAAAGACAATCACAATCCAATAGAGGTTACTATTGTTCTGAATAAGGTTTTTTTTTTTAGCATTTTACTAGAGGGTTTGACTAGTGATTATATGATCATGAATTCTAAAAATATCACATATCAAATCCAAAAGGATTTGGTGAATGATATCAAAGTAATCAACTTGACCTATTTTTAAAATAATATATCCAGCCAAACCAGATGTTACTGTTGTATAAATACTGTTGTATTTGTACTCATTTACCCCATAGATCATCACCTATGATTAAATTCTTACAGAGACTATTGTCAGCAAAAAGGTGGTGTTTTTATTCTAAAAAGTTGTTTTAAAAATTAACAAAAAAAGAAAGTCTATTTTAAAACATTGGATTGGGTTAAAGATAATGAAATTTCCAAATTGGGATCATTTTGGTTTAGCTTTAATATGAATGCTAATTCCTAGATTAATTCTATTAGGTAGGATTTTCTGGAAACTGTCTCTATTAAAAAAAAGTCCATATATATATAGACATACATACATATGTGTGTATATATATATGTATATATAATATTCCTCCATATCCAACAGAAACATATATAATTATATGTGTGTTTATATGCATATATACACACATTTAGTATACTAAATAATTATATATACATATAATTATATGTGTATATATTTACTAGTCTTGAAATCCTTTATCAATGATAAAGTTTTGATATTTGTGTAACCCAGTGTCTCATAGAATATCTTGCTCATAGTCGGCAATTAATAAATGTTTGCTGAATTAAACTCAACACATATAATTACATATATGTGTATTGGGTTTCTGTGTGTGTAGGTAGGTATTAATGAAATAAATAGCCATTTTTGATATAGATACTTTCTCATGTTCTAGCATAAGAGAATAAATTTTGAAAAATGGCAAGACCGTATGTCAGTGTCTGAAATATCATTCAAATCCCACACAAGTAGGTTTCAAAAATATTGTAATTGTGAGAGATGACCTTTCAGTTCAGAACGACTCAGATCTGTACAAAGTCTGAGACATTAATATAATTGTATTTTGTAAAATATTTTTTCTTGTGTATACTTCATAACTTCAATAGTCCAGTTCTTCTCACGAAACGCTTTTAAATTAGAAACTAGTCAGAAGGCACTGCCCACTAAATACAAATTAGCCTTGTGTATTTACATCTTCTGGGAAAATCAGATTAAACTTTATCCACATCTCTGAAGATATCTAACATGAATTTATATTTTTTAATTATTGCTAATGAATTACTGATGTTTTGTTTTACGCTACAAATCAAAGTACATGAGTTTCATATGCTGATTTTGCATGGTTGAAGCTGTTTTTACAGAAATCCATACTAGTCAGAATATTTTTAATACTACTCTGTACAAATAATGTATTCCTTAAGGAAAATGTTAGCATAATTTTATTTGTAACTGCTGGGAGATAATATATGCTGCATATATTTCTCCAGTAAGGATTTTTATTTTGTTTTGCTTTGTTTTAGGATGTGTGTGTATGTGTGTGTGTGTGTATTTACTGCCAAACAGTTTTGACTTAGGATTTGTGACCTTGTTTTCAAAAAATATTTTTATAATTGTATTTTAATAGAATCAGTTTTTTGTAATTCTATGTTTTATTTATGCTTTTAAAAAACATCCTGGAAAAGGGTCCATAGGCTTTATGAGATTGACAAAGGGGTTCATGACATAAAAGTTAAGAACTCCTGCTCTATGGGCATTTGACAGAGGTCTTCAGGATATTTCTGCAAAAAAGACTTTTTTTCCTCCTTCCTTCTTGAGTAAAAACATCCTATACAAGAAAAGGTTAGTGGAAGTAAATATTTATTCCACTGGCTACAACAGAGCATTTTAACAAGTTAAAACTAAATTCCTCTTTGGCCCAGTTTGTGCTGGCTCCATACAGATCACATTCAGACGCTGGCCTGGAACTCCTGGGATGCAGTCACATCATGGAAATAGGCTTGGAGCCCTGGAGGCAGCTCTCTAGGGTTGCAGTGCTAGATGTAAATTGGGCTTTCTGAGAACGGGGAGTTTGCTCTCTCCTACCTGTGGATGTCAGCAAACTTGTCATTAAATATTTCTCTGTCAGAGTACATTTGTCATATTGCAAGCAGTCTAAGGATTCAGTTTTAGGTTCACCAACAAGATCCAAAAGTCTTAACTGGAAGTGATACCTTTATCAGAAGCTACAAGGATGTTAGGTGCTGGTTATTTTATTATAAACATGTTTTCATTCAGTTTAAGTTTTTCAGTATTTAATGAGTTTTAATAATGTATGGAATAATTGTTTCTTTGAGTCTCTTTTATTAGAAAACTCTGATTTTTTTTAAAAAAAGTAATTATTAAAATAAAATTTCCCATTAAAAATGACAGGATAGGAAAATAGCCATGCAATTAGCTCCATATTGCTCAGCAAAGATAATGCCTCCACTGTTGTGTATAATATTCAACCCAGTTCAGAGTTCAGTGAAATGAGAGGCAGTATGCTCTACCATGCTGGCAAGAATGCTGACCTTGGGTTCAGGGGAGTTCTGGGTTCAAATTGTGCCTCTGACACTTACTAGCTATGAGACCATGGATCCTACATCTAGAGTTAGATGGTCCTTCAGAGGCTGCCTAATCCAGCCCCTTCATTTTGCAAATGAGGAAACTGAGGCCCAGGAAGATTAAGTGAGAGGAAAATCACAACCTCTCTGAGCCTCAGTTTCCCCCATCTGTAGAAAAGAACTTTCAATTATCTTTAGTATTTACCTCACAGGGTTGCTGGCTCTATCATTATGTTTGCCCTCAGACAATTCCCTTAATCTCAACCTTAGTTTCCTCGTCTGCAAAATGTGGGGTTTGCACCTGATGACCTTTGATATCTCTCCTAGTTCTATATTAATGGTCCCATGAATATGTATAAAATACTTTGCAAGGATTAGGTCACCATAGAAATACTGATTATTAGAAAGGAATGATAAACTAAATGAGTGAGATCATCATTTTGAATCTTTGGATGGCTTAGTAGTCCTCCTTCAAATATACTTCCTCTTTTGTCCATTTAATAGCCTTGAGGACCTTTATCAATAATAAAGTAAAGCTTTGGTCCTAGCATAACCTAGTACCTCACGGTGTTTTGTACCTAGTAGGCACTTAACAAATGCTTGTTGAATTAGACTTTGTTAAAAAATGATTTTTAATAATCATTATCCCGGAGATTCAGAGCTTATCCAGAAACCGACCAGGGTGGAAAATCTACTTACTTAAGGCAAGATCAGATCAGACAGTAAAAGAAAGTTTGGGCTAATGGGTGTATTTCTGCTCATTGTGTTTGCTCAGACCAGTCTGGGAAAATGTTGATTCTCCCTGCAGTCAAGATAGGTGATATGGAAATTGATGTCTTTTTGACCAAGATTTAGGTGACCTAAATCACATACCCCAAGACCCTCATTTTAATATAACCCACCCCTCAGTATGTTAGCCAATCAGAATTGATTGGCACCCCTTGGGAACACCTACTCTTCCAAGGGCATATAAACTGTTTACCCCAACCGAAAGAGGAGCTCTCAGTTCCAAACTGTTAGCTGCCATGTATGTATGTGCTGCCTGCTTTGAGAGAAATAAAACATGGACTTGGACAACCTAACTGTTTGTCTTTCTTAGACCAAACTCTCAGAGATTGACAACTTGAACCAATGATCAATTTCAGTGCAGCCTCTGCTCTAGAACACATTTTCTACCCCGTTACCCCTTACTTCCTTCACCTTCTCAACCTCTATCATTTATTTGATGACGAAATACTTTTCTATTGGATAGTCTTAGTTCAGCAAGGAAGATATGGTCCTTAGTTATAATTATATGCATAGAACATGCAAAGAAAAGCCATAATTCCTGCCCAATGGGTTAATATAGGGTCTAGGTGCGATTAGTATTTAATAAGTGTTCATAAGGTATATAGCCCTTACCTAGTAAATGCTTCCTTACATCTGGGCAACTGGTCCAAGAACTGCAATGGTAATGACATTTTTTTTTGGTAAAAAAACCCTAAACTCCCTTTGTGGAGTTGCCTCAGGGTAAAAGTACAAAACTTAAAACATTAATTAAAATATATAAAACAGCATTGATAATTAAAACAGCATCAAACCCCCTTAGAGGAAGCTGGTGTGGAAAGAAAGCAATTAGGGATGCTCATTTTGTGAATGGATTTTATTTGTTGGAAGTTTTAAATTGTGCCTTGTGCTAAAAAGCCTTGGAGGCACACTTAGGATGAGATTTAGCCCTGGGTGTTCTGTTTAATTTATTATTTAATATTTACTATATTGATTAAGGAACTGAATTTGTATTGGAGTACTATAGAACACAGAGAAGATGGCCTCTGTCCAGGGGCTTTCCATTCCAGATGCCTCTTAATAAATCTACTGATAGTCTTCATTATTTGTATTATGCCTAGACAACCACATAAACCATTTGAAGGCATGAGCTTACAGATATTATGCAAAACATAGTGAGAGTTTGTGATTATTAGTTCTATATTGCAGACAGGAAGATGTGCTCCACTAATACTCTCACCAGGTCAAAAGAAATAAAAGAAGCACCCTCTTCTCCCCATTGTGTGTCCCCTGTGATGCTTTGGGAAGAACAAACATCGGTCACTCAGGAGAACCAGGCATAAGTGGTTTGTGACTGGCATTGTTGAAAGGAGTGCCTATGACTTGCATAAGTTTGAGAAACTGTACACAAATCACTCTCTACTAAGAGCTCCAAGACAGAACATCAATGCTAGGCTCCAGCGAACAGTGGCCTAAGCAGACCTTCCATTCTGTCTCCACACTATATAGCTCAAGAATCTGGGACCAATTCAAAGAAGTTACAGAATTTCAAAGAAAGCCCAGGTGATAAGAAGGGATGGTCCTTGAAAAGGGTTTCTTTCACCTTTGTATTCTGAATCTTGAGGACGCAAAGAAGGATTGCTAGTTCTTTCCTACTCTTGAGGATAGCCCAGGGACTCAGATCCTTGCCTATTAAAACGTCTGCCATTTGTGTCCAATTCTCATTTTTTCCTTCCTCTTCCTCCACCGTCCTCCCCACACACATTAGTTGGAAGCTTCTCAAAGGCAAGGCCTGTGTCTTTATTCCATCCTTGCCTCCTCAGTTTCTAGCACACCACCTTCAACAGAATAGGCACTAAATAAATTTTGTTCAGTCCATGCTTTCTCTGCTACCAGACTCCTATGCTACTTCCATTCCTCTTGGATTGCTAGACAGTCACCCTTTCGACAGTCACTTAGAACAAAATTCAAAATGAAAAGATTAATCCTGCTCTGACAAACACATTTTGCCAGGATGTTATCAGGAAACAACAAAAACCAAAGTGATTTCTTGCCTTCTATTTGTTTTTCTTTTGCTGTCAGTTGTAGGTTGAGATGTAATGCAGTAACAAGAATTAATTTAATGAAAAGAAATGGCTGCTTTTGTAAGGCTCCATTTCTTTTACAGCATTTTTCCCAGCTACAGAATACACAGTATAAACTTTGGTAGCTGTCTTGCGAATGAATGAGATACTTACAGACAAACCAGTAGGAGACTTAATACATCTGTGAATTCTTCTATGCTCTTGAAATATCACAGTTAACTGAAATAAGAGGAGGGAAAACCATCTGGTGGACTGGAAAATACCACTCTCAGGATCTTGGTTTTATGTAGGAGTGAAACATTAACGAGGCACTTTCATGTGCCAATGTTTGTGCATATGTGTGTGTTTGAAAAATAATAGAATACATGCAAGTTGAGTAAAAGTCTCTTCTAGTAAGAACAATTAATTGGTTGTACAGTTTACATTTGTATTTGGCACTGGGAAAATTATGCCCCCAGGAAGAAAAGCATTAACGACAATGGTAAATGTCTGCATTTAGAGTTCATTTTTATTGTTCAAAAAAATTCTCATTTAGATGAAGTTTGTACATAAGAGTATTGTTTCTGTCTAATTTGGTTCCTTCCCTGGTGTTTAAGTAGCTCTCTGTTTTGTGCTTTCCCAAGACTTTTGAAAGCCATCTGGATAGACAGTGAAACTCTAATGTTTACATATTCAGAAAAATAAAACTGAACTAGCCAGCTCTAGGAAGCTCTTAAGACTTAAATTTAATATAGTTTTGATAGTTTTCATCTACCACCTATTAGTTTGATAGTTATCATCTATTCACCTAACCCAAACTCATGTGATCTTTATTACTGATAGACTTTTAAAATTCCTCTTTCTTAATCCAATTTCTACACATATATGCATCCGTGTGTGTGTGTATATACTATGTATATGCATGCCCATTTTCAAGAAACAAAATTTCTTATTGCATTCTGTAAGTAAATTTTATAATTATTCCAATCATACATAATCTTTCCTTGTATTGAGAATGTATGTTTGTCTCCATTTCTCCAAAAAATAATCCGTTTCATGTGCTAGCATAGTAGATAGAATGTAGGACCTGGAGTCAGAAAGACCTGGTTTTAAATCCTACCTCTGACATGTATGAGCTGTGTAACCTTGGATAAGTCACTTAATCCCACTGAACCTCAGTTTCCTCAACTGTAAAATGGAGGATAAGAGTAATCAAAGTTCTCACCTTGTAAGATTGTTGCAGGGTAAACTTTAAAGTGCTATATTAATATCAGTTATTATTATTATCATCATCATTATAATCATCATTTTCTGCCACATGTAAAAGTCCAGCAAACCCCAATAATTTTTCCAGTCAAATAAAATGTATTTTTAGTGTCTACTATGTATTCAAGATTGATTCATCAATGTGACAGAATATGTGTAAAGGGAAGGGAAAGGAGAGAATAAGCATTTATGTAGTACCTACTATGTGCCATGCACTAGACTAAAAGCTTTTTACAAATATTATCTCACTTGATCCTCATGACAACCTTGTGAGGTTGGTGTTAGTATTATCCTATTTTACAGTTGAGGAAACTGAGACAAACAGCGATTAAGTGACTTGCCCAGGTTCACACTGCTACTAAATATCTGAGGCTGGATTTGAAATCAGGTCTTCCTAACTTCAGGCCCAGTGCCCTATCCACTGTGCCACTATCTGTGGTCAAGGAACATAGTAACATTCCTATTATATGTAGCCAATCACAACCACCCCAAAACATGCCACTACTAAACTCAAAACTTTTTTTAAGGAAATGGGGGTTTGGTCACCACATTTTATTGAGTGATCAGAATCTTTTTGTTATTATTTATTTCTCTAATTTTAAAACAGTTTAGTAGAGCTCTAGTTTATAAATAAACTTTCAATTGATATATGTTAATGATTTTACTCTATGAAAGTGACCAGTGCTTCAATGACACTTACTGAAACATTCATGAACTGGAAAACACACATTTTAATCATCTCATCAAAGAAATTCATTTTCTTGTCATGCTGATTTTAAACCAAAAAGAAAAAAAAGATTAATTGCAGGCCATAACATTTTGTGTCTTTTCTAGCTAATTATTTTATTGAAAAATATTCTCTGAGGTTTCAGTTACATTTGTTTCTTTTGAATGGATCATCAGAGGGCATGAACTTCAGAATGAAGCTTTGTATAGGTCACTGAGATTTCCGAAATTGAATCCAATTGTGGTGAAATTCATTATTTGGAAGTAAGACAATGTAAACAAATGATTTAGTGAAGTCTTAGCCTGATTACATTCCTTTTTCCTTAATCATCTGATGTGTAGTTAGTAGTAATTTCTGCTCAAAACCTTATATCCCATACTTCAATTTTCTCCATCTAGAAGTAATGGATTTTTTTTAAATGATAATTTTTTTAATGTAGATAGCTTAAGTTTATGGATCAATTTTCTTTCATGATGCACAAATTATTTCATCTACTATGTTCACTTCATGCTTCATAATTTTCAAAAAATCTTCTATAGGTGATTCAGTATTATGAGTTCCATTTTGCAGATGAGGATTATTCATAACTCATAACATTTCTCTCTCCTTCCTAACAGAGTTAGATAATTATGTGTCAAAGTTCTTGCAGAAGGAGAGAATAAAAACAAATTGAGTAAAATAGTTTCTTCTAGGGAGAGAAGCTGATGTGCCTTTGGCATTAGTTTCTAGCATAGCAATTTTGTGCCCTTTGTGCCCTTAATTCTCTCAATCAAAAAGATTCTGCCAGTTTTCAGTTTCCTTTGTCTCTTTTACGTGTATAGCACTGGTTGGTGTTGTGGTGGAGGATAGAATTCGACAGCCAGTACTCCATTCTTCCTAATTCCTTACTCTGTTGAATAGGGGCAAAGTTGACTGGGAACAAGTCTTTTCTATCTCTAGTCTGGGGAGTATTTTAATGTGATCTTTCTCTGTTCACTGCCTTCTCTCTATCCCCTTTCTCAGAGGTGATTTTAATCAACCATATCCTGTCACTACAGTTAGTGTGCTTTTTCCCCTAGGGTTAATATAATGGCTCTTGGGTCCTCATGGCCAATATTTATATTTTATGTAGTTTATGTCAAGTGGAAAGTTATTAACATAATCACAGTAGCTCAGAGCCCCCAGTTGGGAAAATTTCAGACAATTAGACAGAGTTGGTTCTCTGCCCTAATTAATTTTTTTTTGTATCTCTAACCTATAATGAGTGAAGCAAAGAAAAAAATCAAGGTATAGAAAATATTTAAGTACAAGTTGAGTGGAATATATTACAGTATCTGATAATGGATGAGCAGAGAGAAGTAAAGTTAGGAAAAGAACAGATTTTTTTTTTGGTGGGGGGGACTTTCCTCAGTCCTTGAAGTAGTAGTACGTACAACTTAAAAGCTTCAATTTGTGTCCTCTATTTTGAGGGACTTGCAAGGCCAATGACTATCTTCATATCTCCCTTCTCGGATGAAGCTCAGCGCACCTTTTGGTCTCAACTTTTCAGTTTCTCTTTTCAATTGCAGCCCCTGTAATAATAATTCTTTGTAGCTTGGCTCATTAAGTGCATGTGGGGCTGAGAGCACTTTCTCTACACTGCTACTCATCTATTACAATCCCCATTCCTTCTTTTCAGCCTGGCTCTCTCAGACTGTGGGAGCACCTCTAAGAAATGACACATGACTTAAGTCGGCTCAACCCTAATTGCTCTCAGACTGAAAGACTATGCTTGTGCCTCTGAAATATAAATCCCAGAGTGCCAGTCAGTTCTCAAACCCCTATTAAAAGCTGATTACCACGGCAGGGATTATGTCTTTTTTCTGGACTGCAATGCCTTCCAATTCCTCATTGGGTTCACTGTAACACTTCATGAAGTCCCAAATATAACAATGGAATACCTGGTGAATTGTTCAAATTGAAATTCTTGAGCATCTGAACTTGGATTTATAATCCAGTGGTGCTGAGGGGGAGAAAAGAAAGCCCCATCTTGACAGTTCTGCAATATCAATTCAGTAAAGGGAGCTTTTGATCTCTGTCTAGAAAGCATGGATAGCTTTTTCTTTATATGTCTGATTACTATGCTAATAACAGTAGCCAACTCTTTAGTACATGTTAACCATATTCAAATTGAACTCTAGATTTTCCGAGAAAACCTGTGTTTGAGAGATTGAAAATAAATATGTCTTTCAAAAATGTCAGGCTAAGAAAAAAATTAGTCTTCTTTGATATCCCAGGATGTTTAGCTCTGTGTATGCTGTTTTTTTGTTAAGTCTTGAATGTTTTGATAGGCATGGTTCTTTTTATTGGGTGTAAAAATCATATTCTATGTTTACCTTTTAGTTGAAGTTTTCTTATGTACAGTCCATGCATTATGTACATATAGAAAGGTTGTCTAGACTATAAATTCATCAACATAGAGAACTCCTAGCATAGAAAATTCCTCCACCAATGTAGATCAGCAGCTCATCTATAATTTAGACACACATAGAGTTCCTTAAGGCCCTGAGAATTGAAATGATTTATCCATAATCACAGCCAATCTGTGTTAAAGGCAGGATTGAATCCAGGTTTTCCTGACATCAAAGCTATCTATCTATCAACTATCTATCCTGCCTCTTCTGTTTTAGGCTTATTCAGACTTTGTTCCTGCTATTCCATCTAAATATATGGCTTAAGATAACCAAGTAGCTCTATGATCAATAAAATATTTGATAGATCAGAGTTGCCAAACAATTTATCCTTTGTTCAGAGATCACTTTCACATACTTAAGGATTTCAGCATGTCTACAAGAAGAGAGGATAGAATTTCATTTCTGTTCTTTTGAGGTTCAAAAATTAATGATTGTCCATCTTATAAAAATCATTTTAGGGATTTTGAGGGGTAAAGTTGCCAACAGAGATTCATGAAAGCAGCCAACTTAATTGAGTCATTTGTGTGTTAGCCTTGTTTGGCTTTCTTTATATGTACCATTACAAACTTGTAAACCATAGAAAGAAAGGGTCCTACAGAAGAGAATTAACTCCATTATTTAAACCATGAGTCATCCAAGAAATAAACACTGTTTAATAAATTTTAATCTAGTTTAATAAATTTTATGTAATATTAATAAATACAATTACTGGTCTACCAAGAAACTGATTCTGAGTGGGCATTTTTTTGTCCTCATTCTATCCCTAGTGAACCACAGCTCATTAAACTCAGGTCTATTTGGGCATCCTTCCTCCTCCATGACAAGGAAAAGGGTCACCAGAAGGAGAAACTCAAAACTGCCAATTGTCTTTATCTCCCACCAGAAAGCTTGTTTAATGAGTGCGTTTTCTCTTCTCGGGGCAATCCTCATGCTCTCACTTGCTCTCGGCAAGAACACCTGGGAATCTTCAGCCTTGCCATGTGTTGAGAACGGACCAAAAATAGGCCCGCTAAGACTTCCAAGATGGATTGCTAGACTTTGTGAGTCACCTCTGAAACTTAGAAAAGTGTTCTTTGTGATTTGTGTTTGCATCATTGGGATGAGGAAGTTCAGTGAAGCTAACCCCATGTATTTGTGGCTAATCTAAGCAGAAACAAAAGCAAACTTCTTTTCTCTTTCAGTCCCAAATCTAACACAGATAAAAGGCAAATAAAACCTTTGTTTCAACTCCAAACCTCTCACAATAACTCTCTCAATAAAACACACAAAAAATACACTTCAAGTATGAATGTAGGACTTAAGAGGAGAAATAAGTTCCCTCAACTAAACATTGTTTCATAATTAATGAAAATAATAATATTAATAACTGACATTTATATAGTGCTTTAAGATATTTGAGACATATCGCAAATATCTCAATTGATAATAATATGATTTTACACTGAGCAGTATTAGTCAATATTGGGATCTGAGCACACAAGTTTTCTTGTTCAGTTAGATATCCTGATATGTCGGTGACCAGGTGGGATGGAACTTTTAACAAAAGGATAATCTAGATTAGATCCACTCAAGATCAGCATGAATCCCATAGACCAGAGCCATGTGGTCATATTATATATAACCAGTGTAGCAAAGAGTGGAGAAAGGACTTGAGGTTGGAGTCATGAAGACATAAATTTAAATCTTGCTTCAGATATCTACCAGCTGTATGATTCTGGGCAAGTCATATTACCTCTCTGAGCCTGGCTTTTTCTCATCTGCAAAATGGAGAAGGAGAGTTGGATCTTGACTTTTTGTTCACAGATGACTAAAGCTGAAATGCAACAAAGTATGGATCAGTCTCTGCTGCTTGTGCTAATTTTGGCTTAACAATTAACACCCCAAAAAACCAGAGGTTCTCCACCAGCCAACACTACACCATCCACATATGGAACCATTGGTTACAGGAGTTAGAAACATTTTGAAGACTGTGAATAATTTCACTTACCTTGGCAGTATATTTTCCAGGGAGATAGATGATAAGTTTGACACATTTGCCAGAGAGAGCTCAGTGTTTGGGAGACTAAAATGGAAAGTGTGGGAGAGAAGAAGTATTAAGCTACCTACTAAACTGAAGGTCTACAGAGCCATTGTGCTGGTCTCATTGCTGTATGCCTCTGAAATCTGGACAGTGCCATACTAAGAAATTGAACTGCTTCCATTTGAATTGTTTTAGGATTATTCTGCTGATCATCTGGAAAGATAAGGTACTGGACAGTGAGGTCCTTTCTCAAGCTGAATGGCCAAACACTCAAATTCTACTGTAGAAAGCACAACTTTGGTGGGCTGGCCATGTTGTTCAAAAGCCAAACATACATTTACCTAAAAGATGATTTTATGAAGAATTCACACAAAGCAAGCACTCGTACAGAGGTCAGAAGAAGTAATACAATGACACTTTCAAAGTCTCTCTGAGGAACTTTGGAATCAACTGTGAGAAATGAGAGACACTGGCGCAGCATCATCCAGCACAGCATTCCTGAATCAAAGAAGGTACTACGCTCTATATGCAAAGCAGAATTGCAGTAGCTCGAAAGAAACATGAAATACACCAAAAAAAAAAGACGTCTCCTCTCCAAATGTTCATATAGACCATCTGTGTCCAACCCGTGGTAGAGGCTTCTGAGCTCATACTGGTCTGATTAGTCATAGTCAGACACACTGTACACTGACCCCAACATGTTGATGTCCTTTTGGTTCTCTTTGAAAACAAAAGACAACAACCTACCAACCAACCAACCATCCAACCAAAATAGGGATAATGGTAGCCCCTACCTCATAGGGCTGTTGTGAGGATCAAATGCAATAATGGATGTAAAGTGCTTCATAAACCTTACAACACTAAATAAATGCATGCTTTTATTACAGTCTGCTAATGTTTTCTCATCTCTACTAGAATGATTAAAGAAGCATTTTAATGTTAGTAGGTCAGCCAAATAAGATACACAAACCTTTGGTGGTGTGGAGAGGGAGATACTAATAAACCATTTCAAGGAAAAGTTAGAATTAACTTTTTCCCTGAGAGTAAAGAGAGGCTAATGAAAATAACATCAATGGATCATAGGGTCATAGAGCTAGAGCTGAAAGGGAATTCATAGGTCATGTGGTCTAACCCTATTATTCCACAGATGAAGAAGTTAAATGACTTGCCTACACTAGCAATGGTAGCTTAAAAGTATCAGAAGCAGATAGGATAGTAAATGGGTAATGATTTGCTATAAATAAGAATGCGGAGTTTATTAAAGAATAGATTATCTTATATTTAAATAAGTTCACTAGAATGAGTCTAAGAACTTCATGCCTGAATTTGCAGAGTTTTGCCTAATCTTGTTCCATTATCTTCATTTCAGAACCAACCAATCTAAAAATCATGAAGCAATTTGAGTTGTCCATTCTAATTACCAAGGTTGGAGGTGGGGGACAAAATGAACAGGGTAGGGGGGAGAGAGAGAGAGAGAGAGAGAGAGAGAGAGAGAGAGAGAGAGAGAGAGAGAGAATAGTAACTATAGGAAAATAGGAAGGGAGAAGAAAAAAGAAAAGGGGGCCATCAATGCCATTCTTTGTGTCTGTGTCTGAATAATACTTGTAGCAAATGAAGACAGGAAGGGGATGCACACACACACACACACAAATGAACACAAAGGAAGGGAATGTCAAAAATATTAAAACCTTTCACTTCAAAAGCCAGTATTTTCAAACCTCTTTAGCAATTTAAGAACATCTGCAACCAAAAAGAAAAAAAAACCAAAAATTCACAATCAATTTTCCCCACTGTATGAGCTTCTAGTTGTCATATCATGAATGTCCAGATGGCAGATGATACTCCACTTTTTTTAATCCAAGTCTTCTACTATCCAAAGCTCTCGAAGCATGTGAGTAGCATTGTCCTTGACAAATTTTCTTGAATGGCAAGTATTATGACTCTCTTCAGTTAGATGGAAGGAAATTGAACTTTAGATAAATGATTTCAATTGTCCAAAGTCACACTTTGAATAGTAGAGATGAGTTAAAATAATTCATACTTCATTCATGTAAATTATCTTTATCTCATCTTGTTTTCCAGAGCAGCTAGGTGACCAAGTGCACAGAACACTGGGCTTGGAATCAGGAAGACACATTTTCATGAATTCAAATCTAGCCTTAGACATTTACTGGATATATGACCCTGGGCAAGTTTCTTAACTCTGTGTGCCTTGGTTTCCTCATCTGTAAAAAGAGCTGGAGAAGGAAATGGCAAACTACTCCAGTATCTTTGCTAAGAAAACTCCAAATGGAGTCACAGAGAGTCAGACATGACTGAAACAACTGAACAACATCTTGTTTTCTACTGTATATTAGTCACTCCCAGCCTGAGCAACATGGAACTTCAGGAATTTTTAGCAAGTACACAAAGACACTGATGACCAAATGTAACATATAATATAAACCTTTGCTTCTTGTTTAGTTCTGAATGTTCAAAGAGTGTCATTTTGAAAAGAAATGTGATTGCCTTGGGAATATATAGTTGTTTCTTGAAAGCTCTTTTATAGAAAATGGCAAAAGTTTTTTGTTTGCTTTTTAGTGATGACTCAGAAGCTATACTATTGGTGTACATAAAGGGGGAAGAGGTGAGAAGCAGATACCTCAGGTTAAAGGATGGACAGATATTTATAGGTACTATGACCCAGGGCTTACCTTGGATTTTTTGTGTTCAAAAAGGTAACAGTCTGGTATGGTAAAATGTGTCCTGTATGTCCCAATTCTAGTAGTAGCTAGTTAAATGACCTGGGGAAATTCACTTAACTTCTCTGAACTCCGTTTTCTTCATTTTTATAACATGAGGAGATTGGACTAGATCAATATTTCCAAACTATGTTCCTCAGAACTCTATGTACTATGTATCCCCAGAAACCAGTATTCATCAATTCTGTCAATATTATTTGACCCAAATAGTTTAGGAAACACTGGAATAGATTAAGGGACAGCAAATGATGGCCAAATCCAGTGTACTGCTTGCTTTTGTATAATCTGTGAGCTAGGAAAATATTTTACATTGTCACAAAATTTGTAAAATTTTATAAAATGTTTACAAAATGTAAAAATTATTCTTGGTTTTTAGAAGGTAGGTGGCACAGTGGATTGAGTACTGGGCCTGGAGTCAGTAAGACTCATCTTCATGGGTTCAAGTCTGACCTCAAACATTTACTCGTTGTGTGACCTTGGGCAAGTCACTTAAACCTGTTTGCCTCAGTTTCCTCATCTATAAAATGAGCTGGAGAAGGAAATGGCAAACTACTCCAGTACCTTTGCTGAGAAAACCCCAAATGGGATCACAGTGAGTTGGATACAACTGAAAACAATCCAACAATAACAACAACAAAAATTAGCTTTCAGGCCATACAAATAGGCAGTCCACCACATTTAACTTAAGGAGAGTAATTTGCCAGCTACTGGCCTAGAAGACCCAGTGGTTCCTTCTAGCTCTATAATTCTATGATTCTACTTCTATTCAAAGTAGTAGTAAACTTTAAAAATAAGTCTCTTCCAAAAGTAATTGTATTTAACTACTTTATATTTAGTTGGACTAATTCACCTTTTATTTATGCAATTTGTACTTGTAAATATGTATATATGTATGTATGTATGTATGTACATGCACCTAATACCGTGCCTAGAACATAGTAGACACTTAGTAAATAGTTGTTGATTAATTGATGATCATGTAATGCTCACTATTATGCTTCAAGTAGAAACATTTCTCAGCATTTCTATGTTAGTACCTTCCTATGCATGCTATCTGAATAGAACAACTATCTCCTGATGATCTCCCCCCTCCCCCGCCTTTACTTCCAAGACACTTAGAAGTTTGTCAATTCCACCCTACCTCTCTGTCCTTCTTTCTCTTTTTCTGGTGTCTAATCTTCCCCTGCATTTGAAACATTGGTGTCCTCCAAGGTTCTGTCTTTGCATTCTTCTCACTTGTTGATTTCATTCATAGGATCATAGGTTTAAAACTGGAAGGAATCTCAGAGATCATTTAATCCAACCTCCTCATTTTATGGAGGAGGGAACAGTTCCAGAGAGGGAGAGTGTCTTGGATTCAAATATATGTCCTCTGACTTCCAACACTTTTCCCATGAACTAAACTGCAATGGTTCCAATTATTACTTCTGAGCAAATGGCTTCAAATCATTATCTCCACTTCCAGCCTCTCTCCAGAGTTACAGTCCTGTATTTCTAACTGATATACATATATCTGTATATGTAGATCCATAGGTCTAGATCTATCTAGATATCTATGTAATGTATTTATCTATCTATCTATAGATATCTATATAGACAGAGATATATGGATCTCTAGAGATAGGTATCTATCTCTAGAGATCTATATCTACCTAGATAGATCTAGATATCTAGATCTATCTATCTATCTGTCTAATTATCTATCTAACCTGGATATTTCACTGACACCTAAAATTCAAGGTACCTCAAATTGAATTTATATTCTTTTTCGAACCAGTCCCTTCCAATAGTCTTTCAGTTTCTGTTACTGGTATGACCATTCTCCCAGGTACTTGATCTAAAAACCTTGAAGTCACCTTGAACTTTTCTCTTTCTCATTGTCCCCCATATCAGGCAATATCAGCTAAGTCTTGTCTTGTGCTGTCACAACATCTTTTCATCCAGTACATCCTTTTTATTCTCATCCAAACAGCTTTATTTAGTTCTTCCTCACTTTTGACATGGACTATAATGATTTCAATTGGTTTTCTTCCTTCTGTTCTATCTTCTCTCCAATCCATCCTTACAACCACTATTCTTATACTGTTCTTAATGTACCTGTCTGATCATATCACACTTCTCCTTATCTTTAAGCAGCTCCCAATTAGCTACTGAATAAAGTGTAGACTCTTACTATCAGCATTCAGGCCCTTTTATAATTGAACTCCAACCTACCTTTCCAGTCTTGTATCATATTGTTGTTGTTTGTTTAATCGATCACTAATACGACTCTTCATGACCCCATGGACCATAGCACACCAGTACTGTCCAAATGGTTTTATTGGCTAAGATACTGGAGTGATTTACAATTTCCTTCTCCAGTGAATTAAGGCAAATAGAGGTTAAGTGACCTGCCCAGGGTCACATAGGTAGTAAGTGTCTGAGGCCAGATTTAAACTCAGATCTTCCTGACTGCAAGCCCAATGTTCTATCCACTGAGACATCTAGCTGCCTCTTATATCATACTCCCTCCCTTTATATACTCTATATTCCATCCAAAGTCAACTACTCACTTTCTTTCATACTCTTCTTGCTTTCTCTCATCTTTGTGCTTTTGCTCATTCTACTGACCCTCCCTAGAATGGACCACCCTTTCCCCATCTCTATTGAAATCCCTTGCTTCAAAATATGCCTCCTATGCAAATCATTCTTTGATCTCCTTTCTCTCCAGAGGAAAATAATCTCCCTCTTCTTAAATTTCTCATAATACTTTGTTCCAACTTTTCCTTTGTACTTATCCCATTTTTTTCTTGTTATCATAGTTATTTGGGTATGTCTTAATTCTCCTGGATTCTAAGTTTCCTGAGGATTGTGTCTGTGTCTTATCTTTCTATCCAAAAATGCCAAGTATATTGTCTTTGAACACAGTGGGATCTCAATAAATATCTGATTTGAATTGCCTCAGATTCAATGATCTTTCACCTGGATAAAGCTGAGTGGTTTTGAGCTCTCTTTAAAGCCATTGCCATATTTCATACTCTAATAAGTCTTCTGTTTTCTAGTAGGTAATTTTGGGTTCCTCTTTCTTTTCCCCCCTCATAAATGGATGTGGGATTTTCAGCATCTTTGTGTTTAATGCCACTTGGTCACCTATTTCCATTTCTTTTGTGGTCCTATCAGGTAATTATGCTTAGTAGCAGGAAAAGGCTCTGGATTCCTTTTACAGAGTCCTTCCTTTCTACTCTACTAGACAGGCTATAGACCTGTGATTTATTTTTCTTTATCTGTCCCATTTCACAACAGAGGATTCATTTTGTCCTTTGGCCTGAGGTTTGCCTTACCTTCCTATTGCCAGGATTTTATTTTGGCTGTATTCCTGGCGTAGGTGTGAATAACTTTCCCAGTTTCAGCTTGTAGTTCTCCTTTGCCAAGGATTACCTATTGGTAGGGATTGCCAGAATCACCACTCCCTCAAGGATTTAGCTGAGACTGAGGTTTATATATCTGATATGTGTGTGTGTGTGTGTGTGTGTGTGTGTGTGTGTGTGTGTGTTAGTGGGCGGGGAAGAGTCATAAAAATTCTATTTCATTATACCATGTCATTCATCCTCTGAATCTCTCTTAGGGTTTAAAATATGAAAAGTCTCACAAAGTCTTTAGATAAATACATAACTGAGATTGTCTTTTGTGGATTTGCAAATGGAAGTAGAAATGCAGTCTATACTATCAGGAAAGGAAATGGTAAATTGCATTATACATGAGTCTTTGTCTTAGTCCCATGCTTCCAAGTGATTGTATGTTTCTTGAAGGCAGGAACTATGTCTTGTTTCATCCTCATATCTTCAGTGCATAGCACAGTTTTTTGCATATAGGGAATAATATTTTTAGTATAATTATAAATGTCTAAACTCTCATATAATTGACAAAGAAAGTATTTTGGGGGAGCATATAACACAATAGCAACAGTCATAATCATAACCCCTCAAAGTCCAACCCATTGTCCATGCCATGGGTAGGGGGCAATAACAAAGTAGGGGAATTCTAGCCAGGGTGATATGGAGTAGACACTTTGTGTGCCCTGAAATTATTATGATATCTATGAAGGCTCGGAAGGAACCCTGAAACTGGACCAATTAAAGTAATTGTTCCTATGAACTGATGAACTAGAGTAGGTGGCATAAGGTTGTAGGTTGGCCTTTTTTGAAACCATCACGATGATTGACTGAACACAGAAGACTGTGAAGCAAGTGGAGTTCCTTTTTGCTTTCATACAAGGGAGCACAGCACCTTCTTTGATTTGGGCATGCTATACTGGGGAGTCCCATGGCAGTGTCTCCCATTTCTCATAATCAATTTCAGAGTTCTTCAGAGAGACCTGGAAAATGTCCTTGTATCGCTTTTTCTGACTTCCTTGTGAGCACTTGCATTGTGTGAGTTCTCCATAAAATAGTCTTTTAGGTATCAGAATAAATCAGAAATATCTGAATTCTGAAGCTAGAAATGCTTTGGTGATGATGACACCATTACTCAAGCAGGCAAACCAAGAGTGCATAGGAACTAGAGTGAAGCTATAAATACTTTTATTATGTGTCAGTACTATATAACAACGAAATTAAAAACATCTTACCAGTTAGAGGCAAAGACTCCGAGCTATTAATTGACCCTATAGCCTCAGCTCCAAGTTATACAGCACTATATTACTGATCAGTGCAGGGTTATTATAAAAATAACTTTGTTCCTAAACTAACATCAAGTAAGAGTAGAAATTGAAGAGTAGAATTGAAAATAAATCTGAAGAGGGAAAAGCTAAATACACAAAGTCAAAGCAAATATACACTTAACAAAAACTCCAGAATGACTGCCTAATAATCACATGGACCACAAAAATAATGACAATGTTTTATATGATTTTGAAGAAGAGACAGGCATACTTAGAAAAGAATTTTGAAAAATGCTTTCTGAGTTGGATAGCATGAATCCAATGAATAAATCAACTATACCAAAGGAGTATTTTTTTAAAAAAGCTGATATCTACTATAACCATCATGAATGAATGCATCATGAACCATTTGCAATGAATTGTGGATACTTCCACAATATCTGGCAGAGCATAAAAACATTTTAGGACTTGTACACAATATCTGCTAGGATCATTGCCAGGGTAAGGACCATTTCCTCAGTAAGGAGCTATCTAGGAATCCTGAGGGCAGATATTAAATATTACCATGGTAAAAATGCCTTACAAAAACTATTGAAGATCTGAAGAAAGACATTGAATGATTATTATAAATACCTAGCTATTATATCCAGTAAAAATTTAAACACTATGTATCCCAAAGGCAAAAAAAATGTGAAATATAAATCAGATATGCTTGCTGTCCTTAGTTGTTGTCCTTCATGTTCAAAGAGGACCAAAATAATATCACTATGTTGAGGTCAAGGTATAGAGTGTCCAACTGTGGCTGATCAGACCAATATAACCTCAGAAGCCTCTACCACGGGTCAAGCACAAATAGTCCATATGAACACTTGGAGTGGAGATGTCTTTAAATTTGCATATCTCATGTTTCTTTTGAGCTATTGAAATTCTGCTTTGCTCATAGAGCACAATGCCTTCTTTTAATTGGGCATGCCATGCTAGGCAATCCTGTGCCAATGTCTCCTATGTCTCATAATCAATTTTAAAGTTCTTCAGAGAGACCTTGAAAGTGTCCTTGTATCATTTCTTGTGACTTCCACATGAGTACTTGTCTTTTGTGAGTTCTCCATAAAATAGTCTTTTAGGTAATCATATATTTGGCTTTTGAACAACATGGTCAGCCAATCAGAGTTATGCTCTCTGCCCTAGAGTTCTAATGGTTGGCAGTTTAGCCCAAGAGAGGACCTCAGTATCCAGTACCTTATCTTGCCAGGTGATCTTCAGAATCTTCCTAAGACAATTCAAATGGAAGCACTCAGTTTCCTGGCATGGCATTGGTAGACTGTCCAGGTTTCACAGGTGTACAATGCTGAGGTTAGCACAATGGCTCTGGAGACCATCAGTTTGGTAGGCTAATACTTTTCTCCACACTCTCCTTTGTAGCCTCTGAGCTACACTGAGCCAGCTCTGGCAATACATGTGTCAGCCCTGTCATGTATGTGTATGTCCCTGGAAAGTATACAGCCAAAGTAAGTGAACTTATCCACAGCATTCAAAATTTCTCCATTAATGTCCTTAATGATAATGTCCTTAATGTCCTCAATGTCCTTAATCACCAATTAAAAGTAAAAACCAAAAGTCAAGTGTCAAAGAAGGGAAAAGACAAAATAAACAGTTCAACATCAATAAGTAATTAGAGGAAAGAGAGAATTTTTCAAAGATGGGAAAAATTTCTAGTTTTAAAAAAAGTCAAATCAAGTCCAACACAATGAAAATGCAAGTTTGATCAGAAGTGAAACTAAAAGCTTATCTCTTGTTAATATAATGAATTACAGAATGTACATATAGGAGGTGAACTGTAGCTTTCTTGAAAAAAAAGAAAAGTGGTAAGTTTGGATAAGATCTATAATCTTTTCCATTGTGTCCCAGTGGTGCATAATTTAAGGACCTCTACTATAAGTGTTTCCAGTGGTGAATGGGTTAAGTCCTAAAGGCATACCAAGCAGCAGTGTGACAGGCAGGAAGATGATCATTGAGTTAACGTAGTATTTCTATACTTTATACAAAGCATTATCAACTTAGATTGCTCAAAAAACCTACAAGAAAGCTGAGGAACAAAAACACATATACCATAAAGTCATTAGGATATAAAGGGAAATTCATCTATTATGGTATTTCCAAATGATTTATTCAGTAATCACCTAACATTTCTACCACCTTTATTAATTATCAAAAAGCCTTTGACTCACTTCGGTACTCATGGCTTAGTCATATCCTACAAATATGTAAAATGGATGAAAGTATGCTGAAGTATTTGATGTTAACATGGAAAACTATTCAATTAATTTTAAAATATGAAATCTTCTGTAAAGACAGCTTAAACCTACTATGGTTCTGTCTAGCTTTAAACCCATTCTCATCACACCTGAATAAAATTGAGCGTGACTCAAAGTCAAGGAGGGCGGTGTACTGAAACATTGCTTTAATCATTTGATCTATATGGATGATAATCAAGTTATGCCTAGAAATCAAATCTTAGCAGGAAAAAAAATACACTTCAAGTAATTAATTATGCAGGTGCCAGTCTTGCCAGATACTTTAGGCATAGTAAAATGACTGGTTATGGAACTAAAAGTTGTTCAATCAAAAACCTGTATGATGTTAACAAAATATAAGACTCCTCATTCTAAGGCAGTTAAAGAAAAATGAACACTTATCAAATATTCTCAGAGTACATGATTAACAGGTTAAAAATGTATGGAATATTTTTGGAACAAATAGACCTCTCTTTATGAAGCAATGGTAAAGGCAGACAATAAGCATATGCCATCGGATTTGTTGACTATAACTGAAAGTGATTTGTCTCCAGACAGAGACTATGGAATGGCTAATATCCAAGAGCAGCAAAATAGTGGCCCTAGACTACAAAGGCCTCAGCCCTGTGACACCCCCCAATATTGTCCATGGATTAGTCTCCATCCATAACATTCTCTAGCCTCACCTCCTTCCAGCTCCTTCCTCATCTCCTGCCCTGGCTACTCGCTTGGGTTTTTAGGTTTCTTATTCTTATTACTTACGGAGTGGTAGAGAAAGGGCTTTGAATTCTCTCCATCATCCTCACTGAGTGACTATGAGAAAGTCATTCACTTGCCTGACCTCAGTTTCCTATGGTAAAATGAAAAAAAAAATGAATTTGTGCGTGTAAAGCCATTAAAATGGCATTTAAATGTGAGACTCAACCAAAGTGTTGAACAAATGTCTGTCATTCACTGTTTATTGAAATAGGAGGGATTTACAAAAATAATTCAGGAACAGGCCGTTGCCACTAGAAATTACAGAACGTTTATCTTTAGGGAATCTGGACTCACCAATCATTGCAGAAACTATGCAAAACATATCACTGCAAGTTGTAAAATTTTAGCATCTACAAGATTCCTAGAAAGACATGATTAGGTGGCCAGAGTAATACAGCAGATACTCAGCATACTTGGTAAACTAACAGAAAGCTAATAATACTAGCATTTATAAAGTTTGCAAAGCACTTTGTAAAATTTATCTCATTTTATCCTTTCAATAACCCAGCGAGGTAGGTGCTATTATTATCATCCCCATTTTATGGAGGAGGAAACCAAGGCAGCAGAGAGCAGATAAGTGACTTGCCTAAGATCTCACAGCCAATAAATACCTGAGTCTGTATTTGAACTCAGATCTTTCTGATTCCAGGTCCAATGTTCTCTCCACTGCACCACCTAGATACAAACCACAAATACAAATCTCAACACTATAGACATGAATCCCAAAATATTCTTGAAAATTCAATAAATAAATTGTACTGGAACTGAATCATCAGCACAAACAAAACTGTTGCCCCAATCTGCCGTAAGACATAACACAGACCCATAAAAACTTAAGAACAATGTTTTAAACAGATGTGGCCATACCAAATACTTACAAACTCCAAACTAGGTGGACTATAAATATTTCAGAATTTAGAGACCTAGGAGAAGAAATTAAAACCATGTGGCAACACAATAAGAGATGGGCAATTGCTCTCACCCTTTCTGCTATTAGAATTGTCCCAAAGCTATAATTGGTGAGCCTGCAGAAGATGAGCTTCTATCTACTGCTATTCAATCACTAAAAGTCATTTTATTCACCTGTGTAATGGGTCTGCAGAATATTAAATGCAAAAGAATAATAATAGAAAAGTGATTTGTCCAGGGTCATATAGCTAGAATGGATCAGGCAGAACTTGAACCCAGATCTTCCTGGCTCTGAAAGCTAGGTTCCCCACCACTGTAAAGCATGTAGCAGGGATTATTATGAGATTTTGCTGTAAAGGTAGCGTAGTGATTCAGAGGATAGAGTGCCAGGCCTGAAGTCAGAAAGACTCATCTTCTATGAGTTCAAATCTGGCCTCAGACACTTAACTAGCTGTGTGACCCTGGGCAAGTCACTTGACCCTGATTGCCTCAGTTTTCTCATCTATAAAATGAACTGGGGAAGGAATTGGCAAACCATTCCAGTATCTCTGCCGAGAAAACCCCAAATGGAGTTACGAAGAGTTGGACATGACTAAAACAACTGAACAACAACAAAAGGTTAAGAATATGAAGGGCTTTAAATGCCAGGCAGAAGTTTGAAATTTACTTAGTGGGCAAAGGAAAACACTGAGGATTTTTGACCAGAAGTCTAGCTGTATGCATAAAAAAAAAATAATTCTGAAAGTAGTATGGAGGATAGATTGGGGGGGGAGATTAGATATGGAAGACATAGGATCAATCACCCTCCTTGTTTTACAGATGATCAGAGAGACTCAGTGACTTGCTAAGATCATAGTAAGCAGATAGCAAAAGCTGGATTTGAACACAGCCCCTCTGACTACAGATCCTGAGCTCTTAGCTACCTATGTGTAAGGACACTATTCAGAATCAGAGAACCCCAGAACTTAATAGTTGCAAAGGACTTCAGGAGTTCCTGTGAACTCATGGTGTCATACTTAAATTGAAAAGGGACCCACCGAGCTGTATGTGAGGATCCCTGTGGGCTGCATATTGACTTAGAAAAGCACATATTAACATTATCTATGTTCTATTGTATTTTTATTTATTTTGTTAAATATTTCCCAATGACATTTTAATCTGGGTCAGGCTGTACTCAGGAGTGTTGCCTGTTTGTTACCTCTTCTCTAGGCCAACTCATACCTGAACAAAAGCTCTCTCTCTACAACACACCTTCCAAGTGGTCATCTGGCAGGTGCTTGATGAATTCAGGGCAGGGGAACCTAGGACAATACCCTAAGGCGGCATGTTTCAGATCCAATTTTTAGGAAATGTGTCCTTTTAATTGGCCTAAATGTTTCACTTCATAACTTCTCTGCATTGGTCCTAGTTTTGACTACGGGGCCAAATAGAACAAACCTAATTCATCTTCTAAATGACAGTCCTTCAAATAGTTGAAGACAGCTGTTGTATCATGACTACACCTTTTCTTATCCAGCCTAAATGTCCCCATTTCATTCAACTCATTATTATGTAGAGTCCACTTGAGGACATTCACTCCCTTGGCTGTCTTTTTGCAACTTCTCTCCAGTTTATCATTGCCCTTCCTATGAGATGACCCTCAGACTCAGACATAATAGTCCAGAAGGGGCCTAACCAGGACACATTACCAGGCCACTATGCCTTACTTAATGTGATTTAAGGTTGCATTAGTTCTTTTGGCTACTGTACCAGTTTACTCATATCAAACTTGCAGTCCTCTAAAACCCTTAAATCTTTTTTCAGATGCACTGTTGTCTGTCCAAGCCTACCCATCTTGTGCTGGGTGACAGAGTTAAGATGAAAAATAGATCCTGACAGATTAAAACACTGGGTTGAATCTAAGCAGTTGAGATTTTATAGTGATTATAAAATCTTCTAGATCCTTGGGTGCAGCCTTTTGACTAAGTCCAAGTTTTACAGAACACATCCTTTTATTATGGGGATTTGTTCTGTGAAGTTTGGATTCTGTCAAAGGGTCACACTTGAAGACCTAGAGGGCCACATGTGGCCTTGAGGCCTGCAAGTTTCCCCCACCCCTATGTTACTGTATCTACTTACATAGTTCATGATTTCCTACATATTTTTCTGCATACCCAGCATTTAGCACAGTAAGTGACACACAGTAGGCACTTAATAAATGCTTGTGGAATGATTGCTGTTCCCCATGCCTAGAATTAGGGCATCTAGGTTGTATAGTGGTTAGAGTGCCAGGTCTGGAGTCAGGAAGACTCATCTTCATGAGTTCAAATCTGGTCATAGACACTAGTTATATGACCCTAGACAAGTCACTTGACCCTCCTTGCCTCAGTTTCCTTATCTGTAAAATAAGCTGGGGAAGGAAATGACAAACCACTCCAGTATCTTTGCCGAGAACACCCCAAATGGGGTCACAAAGAGTCAGAAACAAAACAGTACCTAGAATATTTTTTCTCTCCCTATTTACATATTGAATTATCCAATTCATGGAAATTGAAGAGGTTGATGAAATAGGACATTGATAACTAGAACATTTGAAAAGACATCAGACTTTGTGCTTCAGGAAGATTTATTTTTCAGCTATATGGGGATACTTTGAACTGAGGAGTCTGTAAGCAGGAAGGCCATTTAGGAAGTTCATGTAATATAATCCAGGTGAGAGATGATGGGCAGGTGCTTGAACTAGTGTAATGGCTTTTCGAGAAAAGAGAAAAAATCAGGGATATTATGGAAGTAAAATTAATCAACAAGGTGCAGTGACTTATTGGATAGTCAAGGTAGGGTAGGAGTAGAGTTAAGTGAGAGTATATAAGCATGGTTATACACCTGGGTCTGGAAGGATTGTGGTGCCCTCAACAGAAATAAGTAGGTTTGGAACAGGGTGGGCTTGGGGGGTGGGGGGGGTGGGGGGGGGTTTAGTTTGCCATGTATGTCCCAATAAGGCAGCCTGGTGATCATGTCCAGCAGTCAGTTTAGGGGTGCATGATTAGAGTTTAGGGCTGGATGTGGAGATCTTGGAGTCTGCCTAAAAAGAATCATTGAAACCATGGAAGATGATGAGATTACAAAGCGAGAATACAGAGACACCAGGATAGAGCTTTCAAAGATGACCTTAACTTTTGGGCAGAAGGTGAATTGATGATTCAGCAAACTGGAGAAGTCAGATAGGAAGAAAATCAGGAGGGAGCTGTCAAGGAAGACAAGGTGGGGGGAGAGTATCCAGGTGGGCACAGGGGCAAATAAAAATGGAATTTAGGGTTCCTTGGATCAAGGATCCTAGTAAATAGCGAAGGAAAGTCTTCACTGAAAACATTTAGGAATCAGTGTATATTCAGGTCCCTTTGGAAATAGTTCCATCCTCCTTTCCTTTCTCTGATTTTTTTCAAGGTATGATAAAAATAGGGGTTTTTTTCAGTGATATTCCTTAGTAATGTTTCCTACAATGTTTATAGGATTAGAACAAGTTAAAGTTCTAATAGACTTAGAACTGAAAGGATTCTTAGAGGCCACTGAGTCCAATTCTCTCTAAGTGATCTAGCTGTCAGCACCCTGGATTCTGAAAAACAACTTTATCAACGGTAACTTAGAGAGGACTACAGAAGGGATCTGTTATCAGATTTACAGAATGTACAAAGCTTGGTGGGTTTGTTAACATGCTAGACCTCAGATGCCAAGCAGTCCAACACTCACCTAGTAGAAATAGGTCTAAACCACACCATTTGGCCTTTGTTTGAAAGCCTCTGATGAGAAGTAATTGATTGCCACCTGAGGCAGCCCATAGCTTAGTTGTTAGTAATAACTTCCTTATACTTTCTCCACTTTGCATCTGCAGCTCTGCTTGGCTTCAACCAGGGAACAAGATGCCCCTCCCAGGATAAGCTGAGCACTTCTGATCTCATCACCATGCTGCTGACTCAAGCTTTGGATACTCAATGCTTTCCCAACTCTCTCAGCCTCCTCTCCCTTCTGATTGGAGGCCTGGTCCATGGAAAAGTACTAAACTCCTTCCAAAGCCTTCCTTTGTAGAGAGCAGGAATTGGACTTCCCCTCACTCCACTTTGCATCTGCTGCTCTGCTTGGTTTCATCTTCATGGAAAAAGATACCCCCTGCTGCTTCTCCCCCCTCCAGCTTCTCTTTGTGTGTGTTGTCTTCTGCCATTACAATTACCCCTTCCACATTTTTGGGATTAGGGGCTCTGCACCTGGAAAATTCATATAAAAAATTTTGGCCCTCCCTTAGTACCAGAGAAGTATGAATTTTTTATTTTTTTTTCTTTTATGGGGTGTTTACCTTATTGTAAAATTTGGGTTGATATTATAAGATCCTATACATATATTTTATGCATTTCTGAGTTTCTAAACTTTTTTGTGTCATCTGTTGGCCTTTGTATGTCTTCTGTGGCTTCTGCAAAACTCCCAAAAAATTCTGTTTAATTTCTTATGCTGACCTGGGATATATTGAAACTATGTTGGGGAAAGTCATGATGTAGAAGGGATAACTGTAGATTGTAAATTCCTTGAAGGCAAGGACTGTCTTTTTCTTATTTATATCCCTAGTGTTTAGTACACAGTAGGTGCTTAATAAATGTTTATTTGTTATTTATTTATTTATTTATTATTTACATGTTTATTCATTGTTTACATGTCTGGCACATAGTAGCTGTTTAATAAATGTTTATTAATTGAATTGAATTATGTGAACCGTAAATCAGTTTCATTGCAATTTCTACCCATTACTCCTAGGTTTTTCCTCCTGAGGCCAAGAAGAATGGGACAAATTTCTCTTCCACATGACAGTCCTGGAAATATTTGAAAATAATGGACAGAGTTTTTGACAAAGTCATGCTGTCATCATGGATAGAATGGAGAGATAGGGGTCAAGACAATAAGACAGTTTTGTTAACTCAGAACTGATTAAATGACTGAATCCAAACGTGAGTTATTAATGGTTCCATCTCAATTTGGGAAGAGGTGCCTAGTGGGACACCCACAATCTGTCCCTGGACCTATGCTCTTTCACATTTTTATCAATGACTTACTTAAAGGTGAATACTTACCAAACCTTTAAATGATACAAAATAAAACAAAATAGAAGATAACAGAATAATTAATACCTTATCAATCTAAAACCTTGTGAATCTAAATACCTTGCTAAATCTAAAGTTAAATACCTTGTTAATCTAAAATGGCTTAAAGAGGCAATTAGGTGGCACAGTGGATATAGCACTGGGCCATGAATCAGGAGACCTGAGTTCAAATCTGGCCTTAGACCCTTACTAGCTGTGTAACCCTTGGTAAATCCCTTAACCTATGTTTGACTCATTCTCCTCATCTGTAAATTGGGGATTAGGAAGCATTGCTAACAATAAGGTTAGAGAAAGTGATGGAATTCCAACTGAGCTAATTTAAAACCCTAGAACATAAAGCTATTAAAAGTGCTGCACTCAGTATGCCATTAAATTTGGAAAACACAACAATGGCCACTAGATTGGAAAAGATCAATTTATGTCCCAATCCTAAAGAAAGGCAATGCCAAGGAATGTTCAAATTACTGAACAATTGCATTCATTTCACACACCAGTGAGGTTATGCTTAAGATTCTTCAGTCTAGGCTTCAATAATATGTGAATCAAGAATTACCAGAAGAAGAGGCTGGTTTTTGAAGAGGCAGAGGAATTAGAGACCAAATTGCCAACCTTCACTGGATTATGGAGAAAGTAAGGGAGTTGCAGAAAAAAAAAACCTACTTCTGCTTCACTGACTACCTTAAAGCCTTTAATTATATGTATTACAACACAATGTGGCAAGTCCTCAAAGAGACGGGAGTATCAAATCATCTTACTTCTCTCCTGAGGAACCTGTATGCAGGCCAAGAAGCAATAGTTAGAACTGAACATGGAATAACTGATTGGTTTAAGATTGGAAAAGGAGTATGACAAGACTGTATATTGTCACCTCATTTATTTAACTTTTATGCAGAATATATCATGCAAAATGCCAGGTTGGATGAATCAGAAGCCAGAATTAAGGTTGCCAGAAGAAATAGCCACAATTTCAGAAAGGCAAATGATACCACTCTTTTTTTTTAATGACACCACTCTTACCTCTTAACGACAGTAAAAGAGAAGAGCATAAAAGCTGACGTGAAACTTAACATAAAAAAAAACCTAAGATTTTGGCAACTGGCCACTTCCTGGCAAATAGAGGGGGAAGAAATGGAAGCATTGTCAGATTTTATATTCTTGGGCTCAAAGATCACTGCAGATAGCAACTGCAGCTATGAAACTAAATTTAAAAAAAACCACTTGCTCCTTGGAAAGAAAACTATGGTCCATATGGACAGTATACTAAAAAGCAGAGATATCACCTTGACAACAAAGGTCTGTATAGTCGAAACTATGTTTTTTCTAGTAGCAAAGTATGACTATGAAAGTTGAACTATAAGGAAAGCTGAACTCTGGAGAATTGACACTTTCAAATTGTGGTGCTGGAGAAGATTTTTGAGAGTCCACAATACTTAAAGGAACTAATTCAGACTATTCACCAGAAGGTCAAATACTGAAGCTGAAGTTTAAATACTCTGGCCACATAATGAGATGATGGGACTCATTGGAAAAGACCCTGAAGTTGGAAAAGATTGAAGGCAAAAGGAAAAGGGGACAGCAGAGATAGATAGTATCATAGAAACAATGAACGTGCACTTGAAAAGTCTCTGAGAAATAGCAGCAGATAGAAAGGTCTGACATGTTATAGTCCGTGGAGTCACAAAGAGCAGAACACTACTGAATGACTGAACAACAACAGCAACAAAAATTGGGGATAATAAAAGCACTTACCTCACAGAGTTGTAATGAAGATCATATGAGAAAATAATTGTAAAGTACTTTACAAAATTTAAAGTAATCTAATTTAATTTTTTTTATTAGCTATTTTAATTTATTTTTCCTCCAGGCTCAACATTCCAAATAGCTTCAGTTGATGATCACCTTCCCTTCCCTTCCCTTCATGTGATCATCACCTTCCCTCACTCTCCTTCAGTTTGTCATGTCCTTCTGAAAATGTGATGCTTAGAAAAGAACACAGTACTCCAGATGTAGTTTTATCAAGGTAGGCTACAGCAGGATTATGACCTTCCACGTTTTGGATACTATACCTTTCTTAATGCAGCCTAAGATTTTGTTAGCTTTTTTGGCTTTCACAAAGGGTTTTAACTCATATTAAGCCCATAGTTTACAAAACACTCAGATATTTTTTTTCAAGTAAACTGCTGTCTCTTCATGCCTGCTCTTCCTATGCCCATGAAGTTTGGCACAAAGAGCTTTATATTTATGCATATTAAGTTTAATTTTACTTGATTTAATAATCATAAATAATATTTATATAGTGCTATGTGTCAAACCCTGTGCTAAACACTTTACAAATACAAACAACTCTGTGAGGTAGGTGCTATTATTATCCCCTTTTTACTGAGGCAAACAGGGTTAAGTGATTTTTCCAGGGTAGCATAGTAAATGTCCAAGGCCAGATTTGAACTCAGGTCCCCCTGATTCATGGCCCAGCACTATATACTGTGCCATCTAGCTGCCTCTTTAACCCATTGTTTTAGATTAACAAGGTATTTTGGGATCCCTGATTCTGCCACCCTCTATTTTATGTTTTATTTTGCATAATCTAAAGGTTTAATAAGTATTCATCATCCACACTTTTAAATAAGTCGTTGGTAAAAGTGTGAAATAGCACAGATCCAGGGAGACACCTCTTCCCAAATTGAGATGGAACCATTAATAACTTATCTTTGGATTCAGTCATTTAATCAGTTCTGAGTCAACAACACTGTCCTATTGCCTTGACTATATCTCTCCATTTTATCCATGATGGAATCAAAAACTTCCCTGGTAATGTTTGCCATCACAAAAGAAAATGAGGCTAGTTAGGCATGACCTATTCTTAGTGAAGCCCCATTGACTTGTAGTGATTATTCCTTTTTATAGGTTTAGAGAAATTAGCAATGGATTTAGAGTTGGACAACTTAAACTCAATTTCTGGTTTTTCTACTTCCTACCTTTGTAACTTCAGGCATAACACTGCATTTCTAGAGACTTCAGTTTCCTCATCTGTTAGATAAAAGAGTTGAACTAAATGATTTCTAAGGTTTCAAATTAGCTCTTCATATTATAATCAGAGATGTTTATATACTATCTTTAGTAACATGTCAAGAATTTTGCTAGAAAATAAAGTGCAGTTCGTGGGTAGTTCAGTAGAATCAGTATTTGACTTCATATCCATTGCTCTTTCCCGTGTATCACACCACAGGAAAAATTGTCCAACAAGAGGCACTTGGTCAAAAGGGTCAAAGGCTTTAGAAAGATTAAGCAGGGTAAGGACCATAAGGAGCCCATTGGATTTGGAGGTTATTAATTGAGTATGTGTGAAGCAAAGCTATAGGAATGGAAGCCAGATAGAAAGGGACTAAGGAGGAAGTGGATAAAGAGGAGCTGTCATAAAATATATCTTTTATTTTTCTAGAACTGAGATGAGTGGCACAACTAAATAGTGATCCTTTAATATATAGTGTGCATATGAATATATACACACATATACATATAAATGGATATATAGATATAAATATATCTCTTATACCTGAGATGAGTAGCACAATTAAACAGTGATGCTCTGGTCTACAGTGTATGTGTTCATGTATGTGTCTGTGTATATATGTCTGTGTAGAGAGAGACATATACATATATACACATACACATATATACACATATAAACATGCCTGTGTATTTCCCTATACCTGAGATGAGTGGCTCAATTAAATGGTGATGCTCTGGGTTCCCTGTTTATATTCAAATCACAGAAGGCGGGAAGTCACCCTTATGAGACAATCTATAAAATTGTCTCTAAAATTGGAAGCATTCCAATCTGAGTAAAGTGGTGGCTCCTGAGAGCATGTTGCCCCTGGTTGAAGTTTGCATTTCTCTGTCAGCAGGAAATGTCTCAGGAGAAGTTTCTTGTTAGCCTGTGTCTTTTCACTTGGCTAACCTCTATGGCTTGCTGACTTAAGCCTGACAAACAATGATAAGTGATAGTGAAAAACTGTCGTTACCAACTATCTCACAGACAGCCCAAAAGGACAAAGAGTAAACACATACCATTTTTTTTTGCTTCAAGAACAGACATGTTCAAGTGTCCATTCTACTCTTACTTTTTTTAAGAACACAAAATTAAGCAAATGAAAAGGATGAATTCAATTGATATCTCTAAAAACGGATATCAGAGCTTGAAAGACAGAACTCTGATCAATACAATGACCAACCTTGAATCCAGAGGATCAAAGATGAAACTTACTATCCACTTTTTTTTTTTTTGCCTTTTGGAGTACCATCCACTTCTTACTGGAGAGGTGATGGACTTAAAATTCAGGAGACAATACATTTTTGGACATAGTCAACTTGAAAATTTGATCTTCTTGAATATGAGTATTTGTTATGAGAGTTTTCCTTTCTTTTCTTTCTTTTCCTTTTCTTTTTTTTTGTTTCAATGGGTTGGGGCTGTAGGAAAGAAGAGAGAGAGAGAAAGAGGGAGGGAGGGAGAGAGAGAGAGGAAGAAAGGAAGGAAGGGAGGAAGAGAGAGAATAAATATTAATCAGAAAAAAATTAATTAAATTAATGAAACAAAACAATGACAAAAGAAAATGAATGTCAGGAAGGGAAAGTACCCTCATGCTTATGACATAGGTATGGAAGAAGGAGACATTATTAATATACTAGGTGAAGAAATGTTATTAGACTCTGCAAGATCAGTGAATTTCAGGATGTACCAACTAGCCTTTTTTCAAAGCTCACTATTCATGTTTCATTAATAAATTGTTTTAAATTATATTGGTAGACAAATAAAATGGAATCTTTGTTATAAGACTCTCTGCTACAGTGCAGATTCATCTTGGATACTGTCCAAACAATTTTATTATTGAAAGAACAACCATGGAATCATAAAATGCCAGTACTGGAAGAAATCTTAGAACTTTGGACATTGGCTTTTAGAGATAGGGGGCACTTGGCACCTAGAATACAAGATGTTAGAGCTAGAAGGGACCTTAGGAATAATGTAGATCAATATTTTTCATTTTGCAGATAGGAAAATTGAAGCCAAAAGAGGTCAAATGACTTTGACAAAATCACATAGCAAAGTGTTAGGGGACTGTATTAAACATGCTAAAGCTATAAGAGAATCCTGTGGTATGGTATTGCCCTGAAGGCAGAGCTTTAGCAAATCTTTGGATTTGTCATATGCCTAATAAGATCACTGTTACTCTTAGTTACATTGCCCCTTTTTTCCAGGATTCAAAGATATAGGGTAAAGTACCCAAGGTCTGACTTATTACCACGAACCCAGCAAATGATCAAAGAGTCCCCATAGTCACAATCCTAGCTATTCTCTACTATCTGTCTTCTCCATACTGCTTCCCACCATTAAAAGGTAATGGGAAGTGTGGAGAAATTTATCTCTCTGTCTTGTAGCATCTCATATATTTGTCTGAGCACTTCGGCATTATAATGATAGAACTTCCAAAGTACATAAAGATAAAAGGAGACATCTAAATCAATGTCTAGAATACCACAGCAGTTATTACTAAATGTGAGACAAGGAGTCAGGTTAGAGTTTCAAACATTTTTCTTGAGAACAAAATGAATAATGGAAAGGAAAAAACAATCCTTATGCTTTAGAAAATACATAGAAGAAGAAATAGTCACCAATTTGGAGGCTTTGGGATATTTTTAGGAGATAGGGCTACTATTTAAGTATTAAAAAAATCTTCAAGTTGACAAGGAATAATTGCTTACATGGAAAATACACAATGTGCAGAACAAGACAGGGGAATTTATAAATATTTGATAATTTAATGAAGTGTCAGCTGACAGATAATTCTGAGAATAAATAGTCTTAATAAAGAAATAGTAAGCTAACAAATGTGATGTTGTGGTAGAAGTAGAAGTAGGAGGGTTTCTTTTAATGTTGATTCGAAACTTATTGTTCAAAAACAGACATAACAACTGTTAAATCACATCCAGTTTGGCTGGAGAATTCATTCGTGCTCACCAAGTAAATACACAGAACGAGATTCCTTCCACAATAGACCACATCGTTGCCATCACACAGATGGCAAAGAAAGACATAGAGAATACAAGATCCCACTGAGCTTATTATTTGTTGACTCTAACAAAGATTAATTCTTCTTAAAGGAAGAACAGATTGTACCAGGATTTCAAATGTCTCCATTTGAAAACATCCTTCTTTGTCTAACATCTAGAATAAAGCATTTAGAGTTTTTATGCCCCATTCATTTTAATTCAATCCAATCCAAGGAATACTTAAGTAACTACCATTTGTAAAGAAGCATCATTAGCTGAGATATCAAGGTGGGATCTTGAGATAAACAAGATTCATAGGCCCTTAATATCTAAAGGAGAAATTTAGTGACCATCTAGTCCAAAGTCTCTCTTACCCCTACTTCTGCACCACCTTACCCCAAGAATCAATTAACTATTAAGCAATTATTATGCACTTACTATGTGTCAGGGGCTGTGCTAGAACCTGAGGCCATAACTACAAAAACAAAAGAAGGTCTGCCCTCAATGATTTCGCTCTTTATTTTTACTGAGAAAATCCAGGCCATCTGCCCTGAAGTCCTTCTTCTCTCCTAGTGCATGCACACTTTGAAACTCAACAGCTCCATCTGCCCTTTTCTCCTTTGAGCCAGTCTCTCAAGAAAAAGTAATTCTCTTTGCCTGGGCCAAGCCCTCTGGGTGTACAAAGACAATAATGAATGGGCTCCTGCCCTCAAAGAGCTTACATTCTAGATCAATAATTCTCAAAGTGTGGTCCAGGGACACCTGGGGGTCCCCAAGACCTTTTCAGGGGTCTTCAAGGTCAAAGCTATTTTCATAATAATACCAAGCCATTTTAATTTCAAAAACAATAAATATCAATAAATATTACCCACATAAACTAAAGCTCTTTGGGGAGGCCTTCAATAATCTTAAAGATTATTAAAGACCTTAAAGAGGTCTTGAGGCCAAAAGGTTTGGGAGTCACTCTTTTAGATATTGCAAGCTCTGATAGGTTTTGCCAAGCCTGAAAGATTTGTGTGGGATCAGGTCACAGTGATGGAGTCTGTATCTATTGGTCAAGGACCAACCTAACTAAATTCTGAGTTCAGATTAATGTATATTTCATCTACGGCAACTCTCCAAGACCAGTCACCAAGTTAGAAAGACTTAAATGTATTGGTAGAAAAAGTACCCACACCAATAAAATTATAGTTTCATAAGGTATTAAAATACATCTTTGCAAGCAAAATCCAGAAAAATCATCCTGTGAAACTTCAAGTTTGAGTGCACACTAAAAGTTTTTAACAAGGTTTTCTCATCTTGCCATTAAAACAGCAATAACAAAAAGCTACTTTTATGCTCTCATTTGTTTTATTTGCTTGAGGAAACAGCAGAAATGTGATGAATTCTAAATATATTCTTTTAAAAAATTTTATTCATTTTGAGCTTAAATACAAAAGGATAAAACATGTCCATAGTACATCATAAAAAGAGGATTCAATATAAAAGATGAACTTCCATTTCATACTGTTAATTTTTAAAAAAAAAAACTGTTATAAATACTATACATCCTTTTCAAAGCTACCCTGCTTTTCTGTGCTTCCTTCTAAGTTTTCTTTTGTTCTCTACTGTGTACTTTTTTTCCATCCTCCCTCTCCACCTCACCCTAGAAAAGGCTACCATTAGACACAAATATGTACACATATTATATATATGCATATGGATATGTATATACGTAAAATCATACTATATCTACTTCTATTTATCAGTTGTTTCTCTGGATGTGGATAGCATCTTGCTTCATAGGTCTTTTGTAGATGATTCGAGTATTTATAATACTCAAAATGACTTGGTTATTCAAAGTGTTCTTAGAACAATATTGCTGTTACTGTGTACAGTGTTCTGTTGGTTCTGCTCATTTGATTCTTCATTATTTTATGCAAGTCTTTCCACATTTTTCTAAAATCAACCAGCTCATCATTTCTTATAATAAAGTAGGATGCCATCACAATCATACCACAACTTATTTAGTCACTCCCTACTTGATGGGTATCTCTTTAATTTCCAGTTATGTGCCACTACAAAGAGAGCTGCTCTAAGTATTTTAGAATATATAAATTATTTTCCTTTTTCCCTAATCACATTGGGAAACAGACTTAGTAGTGGTATTGTTGGATCAAAGATTATACACAGCTTTATAACCCTTTGGGTGTAATTACAGATTGGTCTCCAAAATGGTTGGATCAGTTCACAGTTCCACCAACAGTGATGAATTAATGTCCTAAGTGTTCCATGTCCTCTCCAACATTTGTCACTTTCCCCTTCAATCATTTTAGCCAATCTGATAGGTATAAGATGATATCTCAGAGGTGTTTTAATTTGCATTTCTCTAATCAATAATGATTTAGAGTATTTTATATGACTAAATATAGGTTTGATTTCTTCAGTGATAAACTGCTTGTTCATATCCTTTGATCATTTATAAATTGAGGAATGACTCATTTTTTATAAATTTGATTCATTTCTCTATGTATTTGAGATATGAGACCTTTATCTGAGAAACTATCTATAAAAATTTTCTCTCAATTTTCTGTTTTCCTCCTAATCTTGGCTATATTGGTTTTATTTATACAAATCTTTTTTTTAATTTAATGTAATCAAAATTATCCTTACGCCTCACAATGCTCTCTATCTCTTATTTATTCATAAATTGTTTTCCTATCCATAAGTCTGATAGGTAATATGCTCCATATTTTTCTAATTTTCCTATGTTATCTCCCTTTATATCTGGGTCATGTATGTATTTTGATTTTATCATAGTAAATGGTGTTAGATATTGGTCTATGCCCAATAGACTGCCAAACTGTTTTCAAGCTTCCCCAACAATTTTTACCAAATAATGAATTCTTATCCCCAAAGCTTCAATCTTTACATTCTTCAAATGCAAGGTTACTGTAATTATTTATTACTGTGTATTGTATATTTACTCTGTACTCCTAATCTACCTTTATGTTTCTTAGGTTTAGCCAGTGCCAGATAGTTTTGATAATTTATTGCTTTATACTGTAGTTTAAGATCTGGTACTGCTAAATGTCCTTCCTTTACATTTTTGTCATTAATTCCTTTGACATTTCTCACCTTTTGTTCTTTCAAATGAATTTTTTTATTACTTTTTCTAATTCAGTAAGATAATTTTTGGTGATTTAATGGGGATGGTATTGAATATATAAATTAGTTTAGATAAAATTGTCATTTTTATTATATTGCCCTGCCTACCCATGAACAATTAATATTTTTCTAATTATTTAAATCTGATTTTATTTGTTATAAAAGGTTTTTTTTATAATTTTGTTTATATAGTTCCCATGTTTGTTTCAGCAGGTGTACTCCCAAGTATTTTATATGTCTGGAGTTATTTTAAATGGGGTATCTTTTGCTATCTTGTCATGCAGTGTTTTGTTTGTGATATATAGAAATGCTAATTATTAATGTTGGCTTATTTTATATCCTGCTACTTTGCTAAAATTGTTATTTTCACTAACTTTTTAGTTGAATCTTTAGGATTTTCCAAGTATATCATCTGCAAAAAAGAAATAGTTTTATTACCTCATTACCCCTTCTGATACCATCAATTTCTTTTTCTTTCTTATTGCTACAGCTAGCATTTGTAAAACAATAATGAATAATACTAGTGTTAATGCACATCCTTGTTTCACTCAATCTTATTGGGAAAGCTTGTAGCTTATCTCCATTACAAATAATGCTTGCTGATGGTTTTAGGTAGGTGCTTCTTATAATTTTAAGGAAAAATCCCTTTACAACTATGCTTTCAAGTGTTTTTTAACAGGAATGAGGTTTTTTCAGTCATTTTTATCATTTTATCAAAAGCTTTTTCTGAATCTATTGATATATGATTTTTGTTACTTTTGATATTGATATAATTAATTATGTTAGTAGTTTTATGTTGAACTATCACTGCATTCCTGTTATAAATCCCATTTGGTCATAACGTATAATCTTTATAACATATTGTTGTAGTCTCCTAGCTAGTATTTTATTTAGAATTTTTGAATTAATGAAATTGTTCTATAATTTTCTTTCTCTGTTTTTGCTCTTCCTGGTTTAGGTATCAGTACTATATTTGTTTCAGAAAAAGAATTTGGTAGAACTCCTTCTTTGCCTATTATTCCAAATAATTTATTTAATATTAGAATTAGTTGATCTTTAAATGTTTGGTAGGATTCACTTATAAATCCATCTGGTTCTGATGCTTTTTTCTTAGGAAACTCATTTATGGCCTATCCAATTTCTTTTTCTAAAATAACTTTATTTAAATATTCTATTTTCTCTTCTGTTAATCCAGGCAATTCAAATTTTTATAACTATTCTTCCATTTCACTTAAATTGTTAAATTTGTTGGCATATGATTGGGTAAAATAAGTCCTTATTTTGCTTTGATTTCATGTTCACTAGTGGTATTATTCACCCTTTTCATTTTTAATACTAATGATTTAATACTGATATGATTTAAAAATCATATTAACCAATTGTTTGTCTATTTTATTTGTTTTTTCATAAAACCAACTCCTGGTTTTATTAATTAATTCAATGGTTTTCTTCACTCAATTTTATTAATCTCACCTTTAACTTTTAAGATTTCCAATTTGAAGGCAAACCAAAATGACTCTGAGGCACCACAACACCTACCAGATTGACTAACATGACAAAATAGGAAAATGATAAAAGTTGGAGAAGATGTGGGAAAATTGGAACACTGATGTATTGTTGGTGGAGTTGTGAACTGATCCAACCATTCTGGAGAGCAATTTGTGACTATACCCAAAGGTCTATAAAAGTGTGCACACCCTTTGACCCAGCAATACCACTTCTAGGTCTGTATCCCAAAGAGATCATTAAAACAGGAAAAGGACCCACACGTACAAAAATATTTATAGCTGCTCTTTTTGTAGTGACAAAGAACTGGAAATTGAGGGGACATCTGTCAATTGGGGAATGGCTGAACAAGTTATGGTATATCAATGTAATGGAATACTATTGTACCATAAGAAATGATGAGCAGGTGGACTTCAGAAAAACTTGGAAAGACTTATATGAACTGATGTTGAGGGAAATGAGCAGAACCAAAAGAACATTGTACACAGTAACAGTCACGTTGTGTGATGACTGACCTTGATAAACTTAGCTCTTCTCAGCAATGCAAGGATCTAAGACAACTCCAAAAGACTCACGATGGAAAATGCTATCCACATCCAGAGAAAGAACTTTGGAGTCTGAATGCAGATGGAAGCATACTATTTGCTCTCCTTTTCTTTTGTTGTTTTGTTTTGTTTCTTCTTTCTCATGGTTCCTCCCATTAGTTCTAATTCTTCTTTACATCACAACTAATGTGAAAATATTTTTAATAAAAAAAGATTTTAAAAAAGATTTCCAATTTGGTGTTTAATTGGGAATTTTTAATTTGTTCTTTTTCTAGTTTTCTTAATTGCTTACCCAATTCATCATTTGTTCTTTCTCTAATTTATTGATATAAGCATTTAGAGATATCCATTTTCTTCTGATTACTGCTTTTGCTGCATCCTGTAGGTTTTGATATGTATTCTCATTATTGTCATTCTTTTTAATAAAATTATTGACTATTTATGTAATTTGTTCTTAAAATCACTCATTCTTTAAGATTAGGTTGTTTAATCTCCAATTAGTTTTTAATCTGTGTTTCCATGGTCCCTTAATGAATATAATTTTTATTGTGTTGTGATATGAAAAAGATGCATTTAATATTTCTGCTTTTCTGCACTTAACTATAAAATTTTTGTATCCTAATATATGGTCAATTTTTGTAAAGGCACAATGTACCACTGAGAAAAAGATATATTCCTTTTATTCCCATTTAATTCTCTCCAGATATCTATCATATCTAGTTTATCTAAAATTCTATTCACCTCCTCACTTCTTTCATATTTTTTTGTTAGATTCATCTAATTCTGATAGGAGAAGGTTCAAGTCCCCCACTAGTATAATATTACTATCTATTTCCATCTGTAATTCATATAACTTTTCCTTTAAAAATTAGATACTACAGCATTTGGTGCATATAGGTTTAGTATTGATATTGCTTCATTTTCTATGGTATCTTTTATCATAGTGTAACTTTCCTGTTTATCTCTTAATTGATTCTATTTTAGCTTTAACTTTGTTTGAGATCATGATTGCTACCCCTGCTTTTT
>NW_020940360.1:4856506-4886450 GCF_900497805.2 Vombatus ursinus
TCCATTCACATTCAAAGTTATGATCACTAACTGTGTATTTCCTTCCAATCTATACAAGCTCTTTCAAACTACCCAAGTAATGATAACATTCTTAATATAGATAACATTCCTCATATAAGAAGCAAATAGTTTGACCTTATTGAGTCCTTTATAATTGATATTTAATGTTTACCTTATTTTTCTCCTGGAGTTTCAATGTCAAATTTTCCATTGAGTTCTGGTCTTTTTGTCACGAAATACCTGAAAGTCTTTCAATTCATTAAATATCCATTTTTTAAAATCAGGATTATGCTAAGCTTTGCTGGGCAAGTTACTCTCGGTTGCAAACCAAGCTTCTTTGCTCTTTGAAATATAATGTTCCAAGCCCTTCGGTCTTTTAATGTAGAAGCTGCTAGGTCTTGTGTTATCCTGACTGTAGATCCACAGTATTTAAATTGTTTTTTTTTTCCCTTGTTGCTTGTAGCATTTTCTCCTTAACCTGGGAGCTTCAATACTTAGGTATGATGTTCCTGTGAGTTTTCCTCTTGGGCTCTCTTTCAGGTGGTAATTGATTAATTTTTTTTGCACTTCAATTTTGCCCCCTTATTCTAAAAATCTAGGGAAATTTTCCTTAATAATTTCTTGTAATATTATATCTATATTCTTTTTTATCATAACTTCCAGGTAGTCCAGTTATTCTTATACAGTCTCTCCTTGACCTCTTGATTAGTTGTTTTTCTAATGAGATGTTTTATATTCTCTCTTTTTTATTATTTTGATTTTGTTTTATTATTTCTTGGTGTCTTATAACATCATTAGTTTCCCCTTGCCCAGTTCTAGTTTTTAAGGAGTTATTTTCTTCCTTAAGTTTTTTAGTCTCTTTTTTCTAATTGATTGATTTTCTTTTGATAGTTTTCTTGATTTTCTTTGATTGTTCTTATTTTTTCCCTAATTTTTTATTAATGTCTCAGATTTTTATAAAGTCCTTTTTAAACTCTTCCAAGAATTCTTCTGGGGCTTGTGATCATTTGATGTTTTTCTTTGAAATAAGAGTGGCTTTTTATTTTAACTTCACTATCTTCTTCTGAGTATGAACCCAGATCTTCTCTATTCCCATAGTAACACTCTATGGTCAAGTTCTTTCTTCTTTGCTTACTCAGTATTATTATGTTTTTTAACAGCTCATTTTTATAGTCATGTTCTAGTCCTGATGTGTAGAGGGATAATGCCTGAAGCTTTTTATGATGTTTGTATGGGGGCTCAACCTCCAGGCACTCCTCTCTGCCCTTGAGCTATGGCTAGGGTTCTCTGCAGTCCCTCCTGGGGATGTAAACTTTAGCTCTCCCTTCTGAACTGCAACCAAAACCAGGGACTCTGATCTCATGCAAGTGCCCACAGCCAGAAGGGTCCTTGACCCTTTGCTACCACACTCACCCTGTATATGTTTGCTTCTCCTCTGCCAGGCCTCAGCCTTGGACCACATCTGGTCAGCACAACTGAACTTGGCATCCCATAATACTGAAGAGTCCCTCGATCTTCCCCTACACAGCTGTCTGACCCTCACACTGTCTGTGAGGTGAAAGTTCCTAAAGCAAGGCTGCAGGCAGACCCAGCTGTCCCTGGGGCTTGTTGTTTACTGATTTAGCTGAGTGTGTCTGGAGGTGTTTGCACTTCAATCAGGCCAAATATCCACTTCTGGAGGTTGAGTCTTCCCTAAAGTCCTCCCAAGTTGTTTTAGGAGGACAACTGTTTTACTCCAACTTCTAATTATTTCTGTCAAAATTCACTTTGAGGCAATAGTTTATCTTGTTTGTGGGAGAATTTTGGAGAACTTGGTATTTTCTGTTTTATTCTGCCATCTTCCCAAAATTCTCTCCAATTCTAAATGTATTCAATTGATATTATTCAATCAAATAATTGGGCAGCTAGGTGGTGTAATGGATAGAGTGCCAGGCCTAGAGTCACTAAGACTCATCTTTGTAAATTCAATTCTGATCTTACTTACTAGCTGTGTGACCCTGAGCAAGTCACTTAACCTTGTTTGCCTCAGTTCCTCATCTGTAAAATGAACAGTTGAGGAAATAGCAACCATTCTAGTATCTTTACCAAGAAAACCCCAAATGGGGTGACAAAGAGTCAGGTACGACTGAAAAGTCTAAACAACAACAACAAAGATTGAAAGACCCAGTATTGTTGATTCTGGAAAGTCACTGATAGGGTGCTGCCTGGTAAGTGTGGGACCAGGCTGGGGAAAAGCTAACTTGAGATGGGGTCTGGTACTTTTATTTTTTAACTTATTCTTGCTAACTAGGTTTAAAACTTGTTTCTACTGCTGAAGTATTAAGTACTCTGAATGTCTTCTGAATTCTGTCATCATGGAGTAAAACAAAATCATCCTGTCTTAGTTATGGTTCTAGTGATTTCTAAGGTCCCTCTCATTCTATTTTTTTTCTAAAGTCGAATTTCCCACCAAAGAAAGAGTTGTAAATAATAATATTAAATCACAAATCTCAGAAAATTCTCCCTTTTTACATGTATGTTCACTTTCTTCTATATCCTGTTGAGATGCAATAAAGTACTTTTTAAAAAATGAACAACCACATTTCCTACAGAATAACAAGTCTCAGAGAAGCTTGACTTTTGACCTCCTGCACATTTTCATTTCAATAATCCAAATCCTAGAATTGGCCAAAAAAAACCCCCCAAAACCTGATACTTTGTGAAAGAGTAGTATATAAACCCTAATATTACCAGAACCTCAGGCTGCACATTGAAATAGGATTTTTCAAATCTATGTTTTGAAATATCCCTTTCATGCTAGAAGTAACATACTTTTTTTTTTACTGTAACATGAATGGAAACAATAAAGCCTTTCAAATGAAATGGAAAAAATACAATAGAAAGATTAATTGCATTTGTAATTTACTCAAAGCTATTATGCTGCATTCATGCCAACTCACTCATGAAGTGATGATAGGATTATACTGCTGAAAATTCTCTGGATGTTGTGACCTGATTAGGAATGCCATACTCCTGAATACATCATGAAATCTGGGGGGCCCAGGCAGATGTTTATTTGATTGATCATTTGTTTTAGCAAACCAGCATTCTTTTTTTTTAAGTTGCAATTTAAGTAAAACATTGACCACTTTTTCTTTGTTGCTATCTTTTTGCTTTTTGAGTTGCCAAAAAGAAGTGTCTCCAAGTAGAAAAGATGTGCACACAAAAATAAATCTGTGAACACTCCCAGGGGTTGAAAATATTACAAAACAGCCTTAGAAAGAGCAGTCAGCGATAGGGAAGTGGCAATAGCCAGAAGAATTGCAGAGTCTCACAGTACAAAGGGACCTTAGAGACCTTTTGGTCCAAACTGTGCCTGAATAAGAATTATCCCTGCAACACACCCCCATAATAATCAATCAACCATTGCATGACAGCCTCTAATAAAGGGGCCCCACTACTTCTTCTGATCTCTCAAAAGATCACAGGAAAATGTCTGGAAAGGATTTCAGAGGTCATTTAGTCCAAGAATTCTTAGCTTTTTTTTTTTTTTGATATCTTGGACCCTTTTGGCAGACTGTTTAAGTCTATAGACCTTTTCTTAGAGTCATGTTTGTTGCCTACATTCATAATTGAAGGAAATGTTAAATTGCAGTTAAAGGTTAATGCACATCAATATGTATTTTCCCCCCATCCAAGTTCACAGTGAAATCTATCCATGGAACCCTGGGATGCTGGGGGAAGTATTGTGGACCTCATGTTAAGAGCTCTTGCTCTAATCCAATTTCCTCACTTTACAGAGAAGGAAATTGAGATCCAAGGAGGTTACAAATGTCAGAGATGGGATTTGAACCTAAGTCCTCTGATTTCAGAGTCAAAGCTCTTCGTGTTCTCCTTTGGGGCAGCCCATTAGGCTTTCGGGTTATTTTGTTACAAAGATTTTCCTTCTACCAAGACTAAATTTTTCTCTTTGCAAGTTCTATTTGTTGTTTCTATTCACATCCTCTGGGACCAACAAGACACGGTATAGTAGACTGAGACAAGTCTATTACATCTTCCACATGACAGCACTTGGAATTCTTGAAAACAGCTAAATTTTTCTTCTTCAGGCTAAACATCCCCAGTTCATTTGGTCCTACTATATAATGATTTCAAGACCTTTGACAAATCTAGTCATCCTTCTTTGGATATTCTGCAATTTATCCATGTCTTAATGAAAATTTGACTCACAGAACCAAACACAGTACTCCAGAGGTGGTCTGACCAGGACGGCATCCCCATCATCTCTTTAATTCTGGACACAATAAGTCTTTGAATATGGTCTAAGATTGTATTTTTTTTTTACTGCCATTTCAATCTCCTTAGTGGGAATAAAATCCAAAATGGCAGCTCCTTTCATTGCTTCATATACCCTTTGGAAGATAAAATCTTATCATTAAGGTGAGTTCAAAAAGCTTATTAGCTGTTCTGATTGAAATAGATAACTTGATCTGCCATATATTTGGGCAACCAAAAAGTCTCATCTCTTGTACAACATGCCTCTGCGACAAGTTTGTGATCTGTTTCACAAATTCCTTATCTAGTTCCTCTTTATATTCAAATGATCTGCTGCATGAACATTGACAGGTTCTACTTCCATTTAATGTCACTCCAATGTTCTCCACCATGTTTTTCCTCTGGCTTCTGGATTTGCTCACATCAATAATGTCTTGGCCAGGACCATTTTCTAACTTACCTTCTTTCTTCAAATAAGAATACCTTTCCAGAGCCATGTGACCATCATGGGTTTCATTCTACCACAGCTCAGTGATACAGATAAGGTCAAATTTGCCTCTCAATAGGATCTGTAATTCACTTCATTTTTACCCATTGGTTGAGCATTTATGAATTAAAATATGACTTGACCACCTCTACCACTATGCTTCTTCCTACCTGCTTTTCATCCTGGATACTATCCTGGACACTTAATGCTGGACACTATGATGCTTTTAATATGGCTTAAAATACATACTCACATATACATATACATTTTTTCTTTCCAGCTGCTATGATATCTAGATTATTGGATACATGTGTGTGTACACACATATATACACACATATATCTATATAAATTTGTGTTAAATGTATAGGTATATGTGTGTACATACACACATATATTTAATAATCTAGATTCCGTGGACAGTAGGTAGGATATGTGTGTGTATATATTTGTGTGTATACAAACACATACATATACACATATAGGTATGTGCATGTATTTATGTGAGTGCATATACACATACACATATCCAATAATCTAGATACCATAGACAGTAGCTAGGAAAAATGTAGGAAATGTAGGGAAAATACTTCTCCATCATACCCAGGAAACATCATCCTGCAAGACCACTTTAGCCCCAGAATTCAGACTTCATCAGTACTCTCTGTCTTTGGGGACCCTCCCTATGAATGGAGGGTACAGAGTGGTTCCCATAATCTCCATTTAAGAAGGGGTATCAGTCCAGCCATTTCTTCATTTCCCACCCAGCTGAACTGCTCTGGATTTCTCTATTAGGCCCCAACACTGAACACCTTCTCAACCCCCTCCTGCCCTTTTCAGCTTCTGTTTATGTATTTCCCCCCACCATCCTTGAGGGCAGAAATTGGCTTTTTTTTTCATATTTGTATTCCCAGTGCTTCATGCAGTGCCAGGCATGTGGTAGATGCTTGATGAATGTTTATTGACTGACTGATATGATTATTAAAGCTTAAAACTATAACTTTTAGATAACATGACCAAACAGGATAGAGTAGATATTTTTTCCAATCTTCACTACCTCTCAAACTTCTCCAACATAGGAATTAAAAACCAGAAATAAAGCGATTTTAATTGTCTCCATGGTCTGGGACATTAAGAAGCTATAAACGGCAAGAAGTGGAATATCAGTGAAGAAACTAATCCCTAACCCCTTAACTCCCTTATGCAATGCCCCTTCACCAGACACTCCTAACAGCAGGTCTATGTAAACTGACCCAACAGCTTGCACTGAACACAACTGTATACTCTAACCCCCTCCTCCTCTCCCCAGTCTCATGGGGATCTCAAAAAAAGCAGAAATTTATTTAAATTGCAATTGAGGAATGGTAGTGCTCAGTATCACAATAGACCTTGTCTGGAAAACAGAGAGAGGGGAAATCGGGGCAGGATACATGTGTGGGGCTGTGTAGCATGCCACTAAGCGTCAGGGAAAGAGCCCAGCATTCAGATGTGCACAGTTTTGCTACCCCAGAAATCACTTGGGGCAGAGAATTAGGCTTAAGAACCTTGAATCACCTAGTGTGGAAGAAGATAGACACTTTGAGATCTAGTCCCCAAGGAAACCACAATCAGAGTGGAGGGTATCAGAAAGTGAATAATAGAAGGAAAAAAGACTGAAATTACTGAAGATCTCAGTAGGTAGAAAACTCAGTTAAAGACCCTGAGCATAAGCAGATAAACCAACAGAGAAGATATTAATAACAAAAAGGCCTCCAGAATAAGAAAAAGAGTTCAGCCATCTATGAATAAATATTGCAAGATAAAGGGAAATGAATTAACAACTGATGAGACAGAAGACCCTGTGGATTATGAAGAGAGCGTGGAATCACAGTAGGATGTTCCTGAATGGTTTGAAAGAGAAATAAGCATTGTGAAAACAGAATTTATGGCCTGTACAACCGAAATCATTGTCAGAATAGAAAAACTTGGATCCATGGTGACAAGTCTCACCAAAGTAACAGAAGAGAAGATAACTGGGAATACATGCAAGTGAAGGGTAATCTGGAAGAATAGCAGGAAAAAGTAGTGACTTTAAAAGAAAATATGACTCACAAAAGCAAAACACATTGATTTTGAAGATACCTTGGAGGCAGAACGCATGGAGACAAATTAAAGATTCCAGGTCTCCTAGAAAAACACAAGTCAAAAAACCCTGAAATAAAAAGAAATAAAAGGAACACTGCCCAGAACTGCTGTACATAGGGCAAAGTGCCAATTGAAAGAATCCACAGATTGAGTCTAGGAAAAAAAAAAACATGCTGTGAACTCCAAGACACATAATTGTTAAATTTAAAAATTCCACTGAAAAACAACAAATTCTTCAAGCAATCAGGAAAAAGACATTCAAATATAAAACAATGGAAATTCAAATAACAATAATTCAATACCCAACAGAGTGTCAAACTACATAAACTCTATATACGTATATAGTTTTATATGTCTTTACTTTCTATATGTGTATTTATATACATATATATGTAAACATAAATATATGTATATATATACGGAGAGAGAGGGAAAGTTGTGAAAAATCTGATTTTAAAAGACTTACATATGGGAAAAAACTATTATATGTATGTATGTATGTATATATGTAGATATAGATATATGTGTATGTGTATGTGTATAGATATATATATATATTTTACACACATATTCAAATACATTCCTGGCAGCCCTTGCTAGATGTACTACATCCCTGGCTAAGATCCAATCATTCCAATATTTTAAGATATAGTCCAGAAATCCCAATCCCATTCTCAGACATCATCAAACACAGTTTTTCACTTCTCAGATCTGCTTTGTTCTTCTAAATTCCTTGCCTTTGATGAATAGCAGTGATGAAACCACCAATTCTGCCCATAAAGTCATCATTTTCCTTCCAAAGTTTTTATAATCTTTTTGAAATGCTTTTATAAACCTTTGGCAGTCTTGTTTGCACCCAAGTGAAGCACTGGAAATGGGCAGTAGTCACTTTGTTTGACTTCTCTGTAATTATTATCAGGCCAACTAATACTTCCCTCAGTACCTTTCAGGGAGGATTCAGTAACCACCACCACTATCTCTTCTTCTTCTCCCTTTTTGGATAATATTGCTAGCACCTGTGGATCCATATCGTCCTATGTTGAAGAAAAAGCAGTTACTTTTTCCTCAGAAGATTCAGTTCCCTCCTCTTCCAGAAGAGCTTCATGTCTATTGCTTGCTCTAGGCATTCAATTATTCTTCAGAAACAAACAATTCAACAAATACTTATTTGGCACCTAGTAGGTAAAAAACAAACAAACCCTGTGCTAGGCACTGGGAATACAAAGACAAGAACAAAACTATTCTTGCCATCAAAGATCTTACATTCTACTGGGAGAGATATAACATGTATACAAATAAGTAAATAGATCCATACAAAGGAGTTTCAAAAGGGAGAGAGTGCTAATGACTGATGGAGATCCAGAAACATTCTTTTAAGGAAGCTAGGGAGTCTAAGGGGAGAAGTGAGGAGTGAGGACATTCAAGGAATGAGGAATCACCTTGAAAAGGTATGAAGACCTTAGTATTTTTCTTTCCTTTTCTCCTATGTGACAGTTCCCCATTCTCAAACTGCTTGTGACAGGTAAGGATTCCTTCTAGCCTCTTCAGATAATGTTACCCATCAATTTTTACACAGAAAAATTTCTGTTTACTTCTTTGCTTTTCATTGTTTGAAAGTTTACTTCATTCTGCCTAATAACCTGGAGAGTAGAAGAGGTGTTCTCTGAGTCCTCTTGCTTTCTCTTCCAGATGAAATATCAGGGAGAACACGGAAAAATACAATATTCTCTAATTTGAGACAGAACAGCTGGGTTAAGAGCCATCATTCATGGAACCCAATTAGAAGAAAAGCCCAAGTGCAGTACTTCTGGAATCCCCACATTTCCTTTTATTTTGGATGTCCTATCTCCAAGTGGGATGGGATTGTGCCTTTCCCCCTCCCCCCTCTCCCTCCCCTCTCCCCCTCCACTACAACCAAGTGAAAAAATTCTTCTTCTTTCCTTTCTTAGAAGGGTGGCCAACGAAACACAGAGTTAATTCCTCAAGTAAATTTGGTACTTGTTTTCAAAATCAACCTGCAGGTTGCAGATGCCTGTGGGAGGCTATGGAAGGATTCAGAAATAAGGACTATAAATGAATTTATTTTCATTCTGTTGAATATTTTAAAATACATCTTATAATCTATAGTTTTCAAAAAACTGTCTAAATCTGTCAATAGAAACATATTTTATTTATATTTAACAATTTTTATCATTTGAACATTGTTTATTTTGTTGGTATATGTACTCTCTAGTCCTCTAAGGTCTCTGCCTGCTCTGGATTATATTCCAGAGAGCTCATAATCTAATGAGAGAAACATTGTACCTTAGCTAACCAAAGCTACCCAATTGTTGTTCAATTTATTTTTATGTTGCACTAGTACACAATTTTGCAAATGAAGTGTAGCACCCACACTACTTAGTACTGGATGGACATGGATTACTGGATTTAATGTAGGGCCCATGTATGATAAAGTGCATCTCTTTGTTTCGAGATTCCATCCTAGTTTAGTTGGGAATTCCTAGTCATCTAAACTCTAGTTTGGACCTAGAAAGCAGATCAGACAAGACACATGCCTTTGAAAAAGATTTTATTGATGCCTCTTTTTTTTGGCACCACAGATATTTACCAACATTTTCCCCTCTCACCCACTGTGCAACCCAGGGCCTTGTCAAAAAGAAACAGTTAAACAAAAACAACTCTACACATTAATCATATATGTATATATATATATATATGTATGTATGTATATATATACACACACACACATATGTGTGTGTATATACATACATTATATGTATATATACATATATATATATATACACACATCTCTATCAATAGAAGGGAGGTGTGTTTTTATCATCCTTCTTCTGGAATCAATATTGGGCATTGCCTTTAATCTGATTTCAGCTACCTTTTAGAGTTATTTTCATCTATATTACTGTATATGTTGTTATCATAGTTCTATTTGCTTTGCCTTGTTTCAATTCATGCAAGTCTTACCATGTTTCTCTGAATACCTCATACTTTTCATTTCTATTTTTTTAAAATAACCAACCCTGCGGTTTCATCACAGTACAGGGAGCTCCTGGTACAGAGCTCTTTTTTTTCCCTAATGTAAATCAACATCTGCTGTGCAATTTATAATTTTACAGAGTTGCCTAGAACCCTGGAGATTCAGTGACTTGTCCACAGGTGTACAATCAGGATGACTTGGAGGCAGGATTTGAACTCAGGTGTTTCTGAATCAGAGGCCAGATCTAAATGCACTATGTCACACTTTAATTTCATTTATTATGGCATAATAATATTCCATTATATTAACAGTAATTTGTTAAGCTATTTTCTCCATTGATGGGTAATCAACTGTCTTTTTTGGCTTTATAAATGTAGTGCTATGAATATTGTGACATATGGAGTGCCTTTCTAGGAACATGCATTTTAAAAAGTAAAACATTTAAAATAATTACTAAAAAAAAAGGAATATTCATACTTCAGAGAACAGGACTTTATCTCTGAGCAAAGAGTAGGGAAAACACTTTTCTCTGTGACTCCTATTTTGAGGAAGACATGGCAAATGTGTCTTGTGGAGATATACCAAAGGCTAGAAATATCCATATATAATACCATTACACCAATTAGCATGTTTAAGCCTAGGGCCATATAATGATCCCTAAGGTTCATATGATTCCCCACCTTCAATTTTAGGGAATTTATTTTAGATGAAAAGTTATAAGTCCAAACACATTAACTGGCAGTCCCAAGTTAAGAAATTCCTAACATTGAGGCAAATGTTGGGCATTCTGTCTAATTTTACAATTATATGTTTTTAGTTAACTTCTAGCTTCTTTGTGTCTGAGGCAAAATTCATTTTACTGAAAACATTTGAGTGATGAAGCTACAGATTATATTCTAGTGTATTTGGATAGACCAGCACTGGGAGGACAGATTTGGAGAAAGAACTGATCTTTATCTGGGATTTCTCTTATACTGGGTCTTCTATTCCAAGATGCCTATAGAGTTGATTACCTTTCTTAATAGTTCCCTTCTCTGACACAACTAGATCCTACCTTTTCTTTAAAAGGTATGCTGAAAAAAATTATGCTTCCCTCAACCTCTTGAATGACTCCAGTCCTCTAGCTTGATAATTTATAGATGACCTTTGAGGAATGACCAAATTTCCTTAGCCTATCTCAATATGATTCTCCAGAATATGATTCTTGGTTATGAAGGAATTTTTGCCACTTAGTCTAAGGTCTATGAGATTGATTGATTGGGCATCTTATCACTTACTTTAAGAGGGATGGGTTGAATCAATCAATCATCACACCCTTATATATTCATGCATCATGTAAATTTTCACTCAAAGCATCTGCTACCTTCTACTAGTTTTGTCCCAGTAACAGATCACTTTGCTCATTCCTTTCACCTTGCTCTCTTTAGGGAGAGACCGTATTGTACTGCTGCTATCCCTTCTCCTGTATGAATGATAGACTTTAAGTACCTTGAGGGTAGACACTATTTAATTTGTCTTTGTTGTTCCAAGGCATAGTTTATTACCTAGCACACAGTAGGAACTTAGTAAATGCTTATTGATTCAATTACTGATTGGCACAGTCATGGCTGGTATCTCCCAATGACTCTTCCATCCTTCATTCTGATATAATTCTGATATGATTCTCAAAAATCTGATAGTTCTGATATAATCACCCAATACTACAGATGCATAGCCACATAGGAATGAAAAACCTGAAAAGTTCTATCTGGCCTGGGGCCTCATGCTTTCCCACAGACATGCCTGTAATGCAAAAGAAAAAAATGACTATGTCTGAAAATTGGGGATGATAATTCCTGCCCAGTCTATTGCACACAGTATTTTTTAAAATACCATAGAATCTCAGAGTTTGAAGGGACTTCAGAGGCATCTAGGGAGCAGTTAGGAGGTGAAGTAAATGGAGTGGCAGTGCTGGAGTCAGGAGGACCTGAGTTCAAATTTGGACTCAGACACTTAGTAGCTGTGTGACCCTGGACAGGTCACTTAACCCTGTTTGCTTGAGTTTCCTCATCTATAAAATGAGCTGCAGAAGGAAATAGCAAAACCAATCCAGTATCTTTGCCAAGAAAACCCCAAATGGGGTCACAAAGAGTCAGATATGATTAATTGGCCAAACAACAACAGGGGTATCTAGTCCATATCTCAATCAGAATCCATTCTGGAATATATACCACAAACAGTCATCTTGCTTTTCCCTGAAGGCCTCCAGGGTGGGGAAATCCATTACTTCCTAAAGAAGCCAATTTTACTTTTAGATAGCTCTAATTACAGTATTTTCCCCCAAATCTGCCTCTTTATAGCTTCCATGAATTAGTTCTAGTTCTTTCTCTCTGGGATCAAAAAAATAAGTTCATTTTAAACTTTTATAAAACAAAGCTATTTTGTATTCCATGTGCAAGCCCATCAAATATTTCAATAGAGACATATATTTTCTTTTTTCCAAGTTAAATAGTTTAAGTTCTTTCCATTGATTTTCATCTGGCATTATATTAAGAGCTTTCACCATCCTGGTTATATTTCTTCCGTTCAGGTTACCAATGTTCTTCTAAAATGTGACTCTGAGGACTAAGCATAATACTCCAGATGCAATCTGACCACTTCAGACTAAAATGGGATGATTATTTCCAAGACAATATATTTGTCAGTGAATACAGCCTGAGACTGCATTAGCTTTTTTTTTTTTGGCTGTCATATCACATTCATGCTGAGCTTACACTCCCCTAAAACCACCAAGTCTTTTCCAAACCTCTGTAAAGCCAAGTTTTCCTATATACATTTGTGAAGTTGATATTTTGAACCCAAATGAATGGCTTCACTTTATTAAATTTCATCTTACTAGATTCAATACATTGTCCTGCACTGTCAAGGTCTATTTGGATCCTGTTTATGTTATTTATTTACTATATTAACTCAAATTAAGTCATGAAACATTTACTAAACACCTACTATATGTCAGGTACTGTGTTAAGTGCTGGAGATATAAAGAAAGATTAAAAAAATTAGTCCTTGATCTCAAGGAACTCACAGTCTAATAGAAAAGACAACATCTACTCTGTACAAAGCACTATATATAAACAAGATGTATATATACTGTAGATAATCAACAGAAGGAAAGCACTAGCAGTAAGAGAGAAAGACTTCTTGCCAAAGGTAGGACTTTAGCTGAGACTTGAAGGAAGTCAGGGAAGTCAGAGTGTGGTGATAAAGAGGGAGAGAGTTTCAGGAACTGAGACCGTCAGGGAAAAATAACAGTCAGGAGATAGACTAGTACCTGGTGTGAGGAATAGCAGGGAGGTCAGTGTCACTGGATCATAGAATACACAGAGTAAGGTGTAAGAAGACTCAAAAAGTATGAAGTGGCCCAATTATGAACTTTAAAACAGAAGATTTTACATTCATTCCTGGAGATCATAGGGAGCCACTGGAGTTTATTGAATAGGGGAGGGACATGGTCCTGCACTTTAGGAATTGATGGGTGAAAGGAGATTGGACTGGAGTGGAGAGAGATATGAGGCAGAGTGAGCAACCATCAAGCTTCTGGAATCATTATTCAGTTACAAGGTGATGAAAGTCTGCACTAAGGTGGTGGAAATGTCAAAGGAGAGAAGGTAATACACACTAGCTATGTTATTGACAGGATTTGGCAACTGATTAGTTATAAGAGTGACAGAGAATGAGGAGTTGAGAATGATGCCTAGGTTGAAAACCTACCCAATTCATCACAGGCAACCAGTTGAAGAATGATTTAACAGCCACTAGAGCCCAGTACCAGGCAAGCGACTACTTTGTACCAAATGCTAGGAAAGCCTGGGTGACTGGGAGGATGGCAGTACCCTTGATGATAGAAGGTAGGGGAAAGTATAAAGAGAACCTATTAAGTTCAGTCCTTTGCTGTGCCAAGAGCTTTGCAAACTTCAAAGTATTCTATAAAAGATACTATTATTATTAGGTCAGAAAACTAGGGTAGAGAGAAGTTACAATTTCTCTAAGATCAAACAAGGAGAAACTAATAGCAATAAGATTTGAAACTAAGCAGTGCGACTATTCCAGTCAAGCCCTAGTTTTCAGACTACAGTCTTTTCCATTATCTCAAATGAGATAATTCTAGAGAAAGAGCTTCCAAATGTATTGAATGGTACAGAAATATAATCACATACCATTATTCTCATTTTCAATATTCTCTCATAAGAAGCAAAATCTAGTACCTTCTGTTCTATGTCGCATTTTAGGATAGGTTTATTGATATGGCAGGGAAATGTTAATGGTAGTAGATAATAATAATAACATTTATATATTTCTTTAAAAACTTGGTTTGCAAAGTCCTTTGCAAATACTATCTCATTTGATCCTCACAACACCTCTGGGAAGTAGGTGTTATTATTATCCTGATTTTACAGACAAGAAAACTGAGGTAGACAGAAGTTAAATGACTTGTTCAGAAACACATAGCTAGTAAGTCTGAGGCCAGATTTGGATTCAAGACTTCCAAGGTCCAACTTTCTACCCACTGCTTTGCAAGTTCATCAAGTTGAATTCACAAAGGGAACTCTCTAAATTGCCACCCTTCCCCCCTTAGATTAGGGTATATCAATTACAAAACTACTTCTGGGTCACAAAATGGAGGCAGGCTGCCTCTGTAGTCTATGTTAGCTAGGTCTCTGAGTCATGACCCAATAGAAAATTAAAACATTTAAAAACATAAAATAGTATTAAAAGAGGGGAATGAAGAGGTTCTGTCTTTGCATTTACAACTTTACATGGATATAACCAATGAAGGAAAAACTATTTTCTATAACCTAGTAAGAATATTTTAATATTAAAATAATAGGACAGAAAACCATTACATTTATGTATGAAACTAAGAAGGCCGTATTTAAAATGACCAAGTTCTTAAAAATGGCAATGTGGGTAAGGAAAAAAAATGACCTCAATTTGAATTGCCTATCCAAGCAAATGAAGGCAACATTCTTCAGTCCAGAAAGCACTGCGGTCTGTTTATGATGGTAGAAATTTGCAAATGTTTGATTTCAGGTGATCTCAGCTCATTGCTCCCTATAGGAGCTTCAGCCTTCATCTCAACTCAAACCCAGATCTGTCTTTCATTCCATGCCCCACTTCAGCAGGCAAATTGAGTAACCTCTCCTCACATTGTCCCATAGATCAGCATGCTTTTTTAAAAAGTGAGTTTTTAAAAGCTTACTTTATTATTATTATTGCTCTTATTCTTACCATTTGTAATAATGACTCTGGTTTTATTTCATTTAGTCTCAACACAGAAAAAAATGTCAGGATTGTAAGGTATTTGAATTAAGAGAAGGACTTTCCAGTCACCCAAGTTCTCATCTTTGGCATAGTCCTCAACTCTTCTCTTCCCTTCATTCCCTTCACCCGCTATATATCCAACCAGTTGCCACATCTTGTTGAATCTACCTCAAAAACATCACTCACATCCATTCCCTTTTCTCTACTCCCAGGGTTACTAACCCTAGTCTTATCAACTCACCTAGATTATTTAAGTAGCCTCCTATAATTGTTCTTCCTTCCTCAGACCTCCCCCAAGCTGCTTCTCACAGCTACCAAAAATAATATTCTTTATTTTTTTTTTTGGTTAGACAAAGGGTTAAGTGACTTGCCCAGAGTCACACAGCTAGTAAGTGTTAAGTGTCTGAGGCCAATTTTGAACTCAGGCCCTCTTGACTCTGAGGCTGGAGCTCTATCCACTGCACCACCTAGCTGCCCCAAAAATAATATTCTTAAAGCACAAACTAAGTGCCTCCACTATTCACTAAAAATCTCTATTACCTCTAGGAAAATGCTAACTCTTTTGTTTGTCATTTAAAGCCCTTCACAATCTGTCTCCAACCCATCTTTCTAGGCTTATTACATATTATTCCTCTTTCACAGACTATGTTCTAGCTAAAGTGACCTATTTGCTATTCCTTATGTACAACATTCTATCTCTTATCTCTGTGCCTTTTCATAGGCACACTCCTATCCCTATAATGGGTTCCTTTCTTCATACCCCTCTCTCACTAAATCCCTACTTCCCTTCAAAGCTTAAGTGAATCATTACCTCTTAAATGAGGTCTTCCTCATTACTCCCAAACACTAGTGTCTCCCCTCCAAATTACTTGTATTTCCTTTCTACATATTTTGTAATAAATTATAAGTACATATTATTACACATTATTATATATTATTAATTAGATATTACATATGTAGTCCTTGTTCTAATAGAAATATAATAATAGAAATATTATTGAGCTCCGTAGGGATGACAGCTATTTCACTTCTGTCTTTATATCTCCAGCACCTAGTACTGTACCTGGCACACACCACAGGTGCTTAATAAATGCTTCTTGATTGCTTGTAAAAGGCTGAGGTCTGATATTTCTGGCTTTAAAGTTCTTAAATAAATAAATTGGTCGCAATGTTGGTTTTTTTGTTGCTCTTCCTTCATTCTCAAAGAAGATGAATGACATTACAAGATGATATCTTGACTTGCACATGAATTGGATGTAAGTGGAGCAGAACTTTGCAAAGTTGTTGGCCTCATTCCTCCAGAGTCATTGAAGTTCAGTGGCAAGACAAAGATGAAGATGACTGGCGATGGCCCGGGATGCCAGGCACGTAGTAAGTTCTCAGTAAGTACTTGTTGCTGACCTGAACTTACTAAGTGAGAATAGGAAGCAACATAGTTCTTCAGAATCAGTTATTTCACGCCTCACTGTATTGTGGGAGCCCATATTAGTCATAGCTGGAAGGTGTGGGCTTTGACTAGCAAACAGAGAAGTAATTGGGTTGAGTTATATTGCTCAGAATTGTGTAGCTGCTCTGCTTAGTCATGTGCTTTCTTACACTTACCTTTGCTACACTCCCCAAATACACTCTCAAGGGTTTTTGCAAAACTAAGACAAACACTTGCTTGGATTCTGACTGAGAGGTCGTCTGTTTTGACTCGGAACCTCAGCAGAAATGCCAGTCCTCAGAGATTTGTTATGCATTTTCATACCAACTGTTATTTCATAGGTTCCCCTGCTACAGTTCCTAGAATTATTCAGCAGGCTTTGGTGGAAGCCTGGCTTTATCCTTTGCAGCCACCAGCGTTCTTTCTAGTCTTTAGAGAGCTGCCGGGTTTGGGTAATTCCTGCCAACAACAGAACCCAAGCTTGTCGCACACCTTATTGCCACATCAACAGAGTAAACTACTGGAGAGGTGCCACTGGGACTCATGTAAATGAAAAATGAAGCAGGCTTCTGAGCTAAATGGAAAAAATGATCAATCAAACCTCCGCTCTCTGTTGCCGCATTAGGCACAGTGGAAATCATGTCCATGTGTCTATTTTACCATGATAAATTTTACTTGCAAAATAACCCCAGCATTTCCTCCAGCTAGGAAAAGAGGGGGAGGGTATGGGAAAAGGAGTGACTCCTCAAAATTAGTTTTTTTCTCTTTTTCTAGTTATAAACTCTTCTGTTTTCAGATGTTAAACACTTGGTAACTTTTTCCACTCTTTTATTTGGTTTGGCTCTGGTTCCTAAAACAAAAGGAAAAGCTGTCATTTAGGGCTTTGTAGCTGTAGATAAAAATCCTCTTTCTGCACACAATATGCACACACATTTCTGGGAAAAGTGTAACCAGACCTTGGTTTGTGCATTCAGATGCTGGAGAAATAGCATGAATAGAATTAAAAGTCCCTGAGAAGCATTCATTTTTCAATCATTCAGCTGAGCAACTCTATATTATTTGTGAGAGGTCCACATTGGTTGATTGCTTCCTTATTCCCATAAGAAAAAAATACCAAAATAAAAGAGACATTAGAAACTGACTTTGAAGTCATAAATGTGCCCTATCTTATAGCATCATAAAGAGTCAGAACCAGCAATTTTGGAGCCCAGGATGAGCTTCAGAAAATGTACCCAGGGCAAGCAATATGAAATAAATACCCATATCTCTTTGAGACAAATTCAGGTATTGGGGGAGTAGCTTATTATAAGATAAGGCCTAGTGGTCTTGAGACCAACATGACAGTCTCCCATTAAGGGAGGCTGTGTCGTTTATAAACTCTATGCATGGAAACCACTGCTATAAGATTAAGACATGGAAAAATACTGACAGTAATACTTTAAGGTTAATACAGCTGTGTGTCCAAAAATATCATCTTGCCAGCTATTAGTTTGTCTTTCCCCCATGCATCTGTGTACTTCTAGAATCCTGTGTGCCCTGAACCTTGGCATGTATATCTGTCAGTTCAAGGTGGTCACCAAGATCAGGATTTAAGTACCTCAGTCTCAGAAAGATATTTTGGAGTAGATCTCCCCTCCTTGGGAGTACACATTCCCACTAGTATATCTCTCCTTCCTAGGAGCATGCCACTCCCATGGGACCAACCTTTCCCACCTGAATGGACCACTTGAATGTATCATGTCTCTGCATTCCCCAACATAGAGTTGTTCTTTTCTATGTTAATATGTGTATGTCTGACTTGTATATTGGGTCCCCTTCTCCCCTTCTTCCCTTCCTCCCCTCCCATTCTTCCCTATTATTTGTCAATAAAACTTGAGTATTGATTTGGCCTCCATTGTTATGGCATATTATTCACAGCATTCAAACTCATTAAGGGCTTGTTTTCCCCAACATCACTGGCTGGCCCACAGGCTTTCCTTAGACATAAATTGGGTCCTTGCATAGAGACCTTTCCTTCTGACAGTCATACCTCTGCTGGGGGCTTGGATAGTAAGTCAAGTACTAGAAAGGAAGTGTCATAAAGGGAACCTCTGTCCTCCCAAGAGGGACTCCTTGATGCCAGAGGGCTGTCACAAGACATAGCTTCAGGACATGAGGAAAGATTCTTGTAGGTAGATGAGTGATGTAGAACCTGGGACTTTGTAAAGCTACTACTTGTTGTAGGAGCCTGAAAGGAGCTCAACTAGGACATGACCTCAAATAGTGAAGAAAGTACTATCTGATAATTTGATACCAAAGTTATACCAAAGGAATCAAATACAAAGTTATTGGTATCAAATACAAAGTATTCTTGGTAGCTGTGTCTTAAACACAGCTGTTGTGTCTTTTCTCCAGAAAGAAAATCAGTGCCTCTGTTTTAAGGAGGGACCAACGTTGGCCAACTTTCCTTCCCAGGTTCTGACTTTTCAGATGTTAATACCATCTTCCCCTCATGAGAGTATTTCCCCAACCCCACCAATGGAAAGTAAGATCCCAGAGAGAAAGGACTCTCTCTCTCTCTCTCTCTCTCTCTCTCTCTCTCTCTCTCTCTCTCTCTCTCTCACACACACACACACACACACACACACACACACACACACACACACACTCATTTTTGTATCCCGTATTTAGCTCAGTGCCTGGCACTGAGTAAGCACTTAAAAAATGCATGTGAACTTCCATTGTAGTACTCTCTAAATTTCAGTTCCTTTGGCTATAGCTGACAATGCCCAATGCTAGTTATAGCTCTGAAGTCATAGGATCCAGATTTGGAATCTAGTCCAGTCTTCTCATTTTATAGATAAGGAAACTAAAAACTGGAAAGAGGAAATTACTTGTTCAAGGCATCACAAATAGCACAAATGTTCCACGAAGCATTACACAAATAATAACTTTTGTTGGCATAGCCCTTTTCAAACATTTTCTCATTTACTCCTCACAACAACACTAGGAGATAGATAGTTCAGAATCTCAAAAAAGACATGACTTTTCCAAGGTCATGAAACTAGTAAACCCACATCTTCTGATTCTAATTCCAGTGGTTTTCCTGCTATACCACAGAACAGCTGCATCAGATTTCTAAAGTAAAGTCGTTTCGCTTTGTTTTGTTTCTTGGTAGTGATTTTCCTAGCAATATGATGAGAAAAGATTTCCTGACTGGGAATGGGCGGGTGGGTTCTTTAGAACTAAAATCATTACCAACCCTCCCTCCCCCCTCACACACAAATGAATTTTTATAATGTCAATATTTTTCTCCGTTAGGACGAGGTTGTTTTTGTTTTTGGGGTTTTTTCTGTTTTGTTTTTTAGAAAAAAATAGAAGGATATGCAGATGTTAGAGATTCATTCTCATGAAAATAAAGGAGCACGGATGCACCTTTAGTATGAGTAAATGTTACTTTACTGTCCCTGAACTTGTTCCCATGCTTTGTCTAACTTATTTAGCCAGGCAACCAACTAGAAGCTCAGGGACCATTTCCTCTGCCTTCCCCTCAGCCCTCAGTTCAGCGCTAGGCAAGGTTCCAAAACCGGGGCTGCCACAATCTCACTTGTATCCATGGATACCAGATTTCACCTCTCCGTAGCACAGTTCTTATATACGCTGTGCCAGAGAGATCATAGATGGAGAAGCCATTCAATTCAATTTGCTGTTGTTGTTCACTCATTTTTCAGTCATGTTTGACCCTTTGTGGCCCTATTTGGGGTTTTCTGAGCAAAGATACTGGAGTGGTTTGCCATTTCCTTCTCCAGCTCATTTTATAGATGAGGAAACTGAGGTAGATAGGATTAAGTGACTTGCACAGGGTAACACAGTTAGTAGGTGTCTGAGGCCAGATTTTAACTCAGTAAAATGAGTCTTCCTGACTTGAGACCTGACACTCACTCCATCCACTGTGCAACCTATCTTATTTTTAAACAAATACTATGTGCTAAACTCTAAGTATACAGATGCAAAGATGAAGAGATCTCTCCATTGTACTGGAGGAAACATGTACACAGGTAAGTAAATGCAAAATAAACAAACAAATTAATATATATGTGTGTGTGTGTATATCTATATATATACATATGTATGTATGTATGTGTATCACAATCCATAATCTATAAATTTCAGTTCCATGTGATCAGCAAAGCCAGTCTCAAGTTTGGGTAAATGATCTGGTAATTATTTATGTGTTTCCACGAGAACTTCCTACTCTTCTACACTGGAACAAGCCTTTGGCATGTTCTCTTTCTCCCCCTCCTCACAAAAGTAGAAAAATAATTTCTACTTGCTCAATTTAATTTTCACTTCCACTATTTCAAACTAATTTTAAAAAATGAGTTAGCCTATGCAAATCACTTTGCAAACTTTAAAGTTCTATAAAAATTTTAGCTATTATTGTTACCATTAATAATATTTAATTTCTTAGGTTTTAGATTGCGAGCTGGTTTGTAATGAGTAATAATTTCTCTCTTTGCACATTTATAAATAAATCTTGTGATTTTCCTGAAGTAACACTCTTTAGGATTTTGAAATTCCTACTTCTAGGAGTATCATTCAGCTTTTCTTCAGTGGCTTTGTGGAGTGCAAAAAAGCATTTTTTTTTTGTAAAATCTAATCACCATAATTTCTAGCCCACTAGGAGAAAAACTTGGGTTTAAATTTTATTATTGCTTCTGTTTTTATATCACAGTTTCACCTTAGTCTGACCCACCCCATTTCCCAATGATTCCTCCCTTGTAACAACAATAAACCAACCATAACACTTAAATAAAACCAATGGACAAAGGGATGGATTCTGACAGTATTAATTACATTTCACATCCACTGTCTCTCTCTTCTCTCTATCGATATCAGAGAACTGTGTTTCATCCTCAGTACTCCAGCACCAAAATTATTCATCATATTTAATCAGAGTTCTATGGCTTTTAAGTGTTATGGCCCTCTACATTAATGTAGTCGCTATGTGTGTGTTTTTGAAGTTATACAGAGAGAAAGAGAGCGAGAGAAAGCGAAAGTGTATTTTTGTTTTCTTTTCTCGGCACTAAGTCATATACATCTTCTCATGTTTCTCTGAATTTCTCATATCTGTTGTTTCTTAAAGCAGCTAGGTGGCATGGTGTCTGGAGCTCAGAACTTGCAGGTAGGAAGAACTGAGTTCAAATCCAGCCTTAGCCACTTACTGGCTCTGTGACCTTGGGCAAGCCACTTAATGCCTACCTCTGTTTCCTCATCTGTAAAATGAGGGAACTGGACTGGATCATCTCTTAGGTCCTCTAAATCTTTGATCCTATATAGCACAGATGGTTCAGCTATTCTCCCAGTTAATGGGCACCCACTTTATTTCCAATTATTTGTAAAGCTTTTTCCATAGGTTTATGCAAGGCCAGATTAGCTGTTCTGGTCCACCAGGCCTGGCAGATTCCTATAGCACCAAACTATTTGCTGAAGTATCCAGAGCAGGGCTTCAGTAGAATGGAGCCAGAAGGAACAAGGGATAAAGAATGTGAAACAAGCCTCCATGATACCTCTGCCATCAATAACAGTGGTTTTCAACTAATGAAAGAAACCATCCCTTTAGTATGTGCATGAAAAGCAAGTCTTTAGGCTGGTGGAACCAAGGTGGCAGAGTAAAAGTAGTGACTTGCTTGAGCTTTCCCCCAAACCCCTTTAAATACCTATACAAAATGACTGTAAACAAATTCTAGAGCAGCAGAACCCACAAAAAGACAGAGTAAAACAAATTTGCAGCCCAAGACAATCTGGATAGTTAATAGGAAAAGTCTGTTGTGCCAGGCTGGGAGAGGAGTGTAGTTCAACATGGGCCACACAGGCAAAGACAGAGCAGGCCTCAGGAGACTGAATCATGAGCAGCTATGATGGTTTCCAGACTTCTCAACCCACAAATGCCAAAGACAACTTAGAAGGTCAGTGGGAAAGGTCTGTCAGACCTGTATGAGAGAGGAGCATGGCCTTAACATAGCCCTGGGGTGGAGATCACAGCAGCAAAGGCTGCTTCTGGAGCTCTCTGAAAATAGATGGTGGGGAGATCGTGTGGCTGATCAGAGGGGAATTGCAGGGATCTCTTTGCTGGAGCTGAGGCAGGATTCTCTTGCTTTGCCTGTTCTTGGATCTGGGTTGGCAGTCCTGGGATGAGGAGGAGCAGGAGCTTATGGCGCAGTGGAGAGGGAATCCTCCTCACAGATCCAGAGTGGAAAAGAGTGCTTGTGGCCACTCATAGACCGGAGCACAGGCCAGGAAAGGAGTAAACACCTCTCCTTTGATCATACCACCTTGGAAGAACTGAAAACTTACAGATCCCTAGATCTGTTTTTAGATCTGAAAACAGCTACACAAAACCCCTAAAGTGTGAGACAGTACACCCTCCTCACTGGAAGCAGAGCCCTACCTTAACAAAGAGTTTAAAAGTTAAGTAATTGGTTGGGAACATGAACAAACAAAACCTCAGACTATAGAATCTTACTTTGGTGACAAAGAAGATCAAAATGTACAACCAGAAGACAACTTTTAAGCCAAAGTTCCTACATCCAAAGGCTCCAAGAAAAATATGAATTGGTCTTAGGCTATGGAAGAGCTCAGAAAGGATTTTGAAAATCAAGTAAGAAAAGTAGAGGAAAAATTGGGAAGAGAAATGAAATGGATGCAAGAAAATCATGAAAAATGAGCTTGCTAAAGGAGACCCAAAAAAATACTGAAGAAAATAACACCTTAAAAAAACAGACTAACCTAAATGGCAAAAGAGGTCCAACAAGCCAACGAGGAGAAGAATGCATTAAAAAGCAGAATTGGTCAAATGGAAAAGGTCCAAAATCTCATTGAAGAAAATAATTCCTTAAGAATTAGAATGGAAGCTAATGACTCTATGAGAAATCAAGAAATTATAAAACAAAACCAAAAGAATGAAAAAATAGAAAACAATGTGAAATATCTCATTGAAAAGCAACTGATCTGGAAAATAGATCCAGGAGAGATAATTTTAAAATTACTGGACTACCTGAAAACCATGATCAAAAAAAGAGCCTAGACATCCTCTTTCAAGAAGTTGTCAAGGAAGGGGCAGCTAGGTGGTGCAGTGGATAGAGCTCTGGCCTTGGAGTCCAGAGGACCTGAGTTCAAATGCAGCCTCAGACACTTGACACTTACTAGCTATGTGACCCTGGCAAGTCAGTTAACCCTGATTGCCTCACTAAAAAGCAAGGGGGGAAAAAGAAATTATCAAGGAAAACTACCCTGATATTCTAGAACCAGAGGGTAAAATAGAAATTGAAAGAATCCACCAATCACCTCCTGAAAGAGATCCCAAAAGAAAAATTCCTAGGAATATTATAGCCGAATTCCAGAGTTCCCAGGTCAAGGAGAACATATTGTAAGCAGCCAGAAAGAAGCAAAGTATTGTGGAAACACAATCAGGATAACACAAGGTTTAGCAGCTTCTACATTAAGGGATCAAAGGGCTTGGAATATGATATTCTGAAGGTCAAAGGAGATAGGATTAAAACCAAGAATCACCTACCCAGAAAAACTGAGTATAATCCTTCAGGAGGAAAAATGGATATTCAATGAAACAGAGGACTTTCAAATATTCTTGATGAAAAGACCAGAGCTGAATAGAAAATTTGGCTTTCAAATACAAGACTTAAGAGAAGCAAGAAAAAGTAAACAGGAAAAAGAAATCATAAGGGACTTATTAAAGTTGAACTGTTTACATTCCTACATGGAAAGATGTTATTTGTAACTCATGAGACCTTTCTCAGTACTAGGGTAGTTGGAGGGAATATATATATGTAGATAGAGGGCACAGGGTGAGTTGAATATGAAGGGATGGTATCTAAAAAATAAAATTAAGAGGTGAGAGAGGATTTATACTGGAAGAAGGAGAAAGGGAGAGGTAGAGGTAAATTATCTCACATAAAAGAGGCAAGAAAAAGCTTTCACAGTGGAGGGGAAGAGGGGGTAGGTAAGAGGCAATAAATGAATCACACTCTCACTGGATTTGGCTTAAGGAGGTAATAACATACACACTCAATTGGGTATGAAAATCTATCTTACCCTACAGAAAAATAGGGGGGAAGTGAATAAGAAGTGGGATGATAGAAGGGAGGGCAGATTGGAGGACTGTTGACCTCAGAAGCAAACACTTTTTGAGGAGAGATAGGGTCAAAGGAAAGAATAAAATAAATGGGGGGGGAATAGAATGGAGGGAAATATAGTTAGTCTTTCACAACATGACTATTATGGTAGTGTTTTGCATGACTACACATATATAATCTATATCAAATTGCTTGCCTTCTCAATGAGGGTGGGTGGGGAGGAAGGAAGGGAGAGAATTTGGAACTCAAAGTCTTAAAAACAAATGTCAAAAATTGTTTTTACAGGCAACTGGGAAATAAGATATACAGGCAAAGGGATAGAGAAATCTATCCTGCCCTATAGGAAAATAGAAGGGGAAGGAGATAAGAGAAGGGGGTGTGATAGAAGAGAGGACAGATTGGGGGAAGGGGTATTTAGAATGCATGCCATCTTGGGATTGAGGGAGAGGAGAGATGGGGAGAAAATTTGGAACTCCCAATGTTGTGAAAGTGAATGTTGAAAATTAAAAATAAATAAATTTCAAAATAAAAAAAGAAAAGCAAATCTTTATTATGAGTCTACTAGGTGTCCAACTCATATCGTAAACATGAAAAGGTGTAGTCCCTTAATGGCTATAGCAAAAGACACAAATAGGGGTGCAAAGAAATGGTAGTCACAGAAATGTCAGGTTTTCCAAATGAATAGTAATACAATTTGATTCCCATCATGTCAATTGCATCTCAGCATCTGCTCTCGAGAGCCCTCTGAGAAAACTGGGCAAATATGTAAAACACAAATACTGCTGAACGAAGAATAAAGTCATTTCAGACTTAATGATGCTAAGAGGGTATATAAATGTACTAATAAAGAAGCTAATGAGGGATATCTTTGGATTCACACCAAAACACAGAGAATATTAGTGACAGTAATCTGCTTACCTAAAAATGAAACGGTAAAATATTAAACCACCTTCTAGAAGGCAAAGTCAGATATAAACCCAGCTGCTTCCTGAAGGGAGAGTAACAGTTTTGTATAGAATCCAGGTATGAGACCACTCATAGTTCTCTTACTGAAACTATAACTCTGCTGTGTAAATTAATGACATTGAAAACACAGTTTCAATTTGCTTTTAGGTTAACAAAGTATTTTCCTCAGGACAACCTGAGAGATTCACTGAGTATTATTATCTCCATTTTGTAGATGAAGAAACTGAGGCTTATCAAGGTCAAATGATTTGCCCTTGGTCACTCACGTGACAGAGCCTGAGTTCTAATTTAGGCCTCCTTTCTGGAGGGATGATGTACTCTTTCCACCACACTGCATTGCAAAGAACACATCGTCATTAAATGCTTAGGTCATCCTGGACCAAGGAAGAACTCCGGATTTGGGGTTCAACTGGGTTCATCTTATAGATCTGCCCCTTAGCACCTATGTGACTTAGCACCTATGTAACCTTCTGGGCCTCAGTTTTCTTATCTGTAAAAATAAATGGGTTATATCTCTGAGGTCCCTTTGATATCTGAATCTATGATCTTATTAATTGTTTTGGGGATCCCTGTGGTGGTGGTTGGTGTTTGAAGCAACAATGCTGAATGTGTTACTATTAATCAGCTATAGGATGATATAGGTGGCACAGTGGATAGAGGGCAGGACCTGGAATCAGTTGGTGAGTTCAAATGTGGCCTCAGACATTTACTAGCTGTGTGACCCTGGACAAGTCATTTAACCCCCTTTGCCACAGTTTCCTCTTCTGTAAAATGAGCTAGAGAAGGAAATGGCAAACCACTCAGTGTTCTTGCCAAGAAAACCCCAAATAGAGTCAGGAAGAGCCAGACATGACTGAAATGACTGAACAACAACATTGATCAATCAACTGATAAACATTAAGTGCCTACTATTTGCTACAGGCACTGCGCTAAGTTCTAGGGATACAAAAAGAGGTAAAAGACAATCCCTGTCCTCAAGGAGCTTACAATCTAATGAGGGAGATGACATGAACACAAATCTATACAAAGCAAGTTACAAACAGAATAAATAAGAAATATTTAAAAGAGTGAAGGCGCTAGTGTCAAGAAGTTAGGGAAGACTTCCTATAAAAGATGAGATTTTAAGAAGCTGTAGACAAAGCAGGATACACACACACACATACACACATATGTACATATACACACGCATACATACACAGACACACATATGTATCAGGATACATAGATATAGACATATATAAAGCAAGTCTGAACTCTTAAGAGCAAGTATACATAGTTATTGATGATTTTTTTCTGCTAAAAGGTGAGCTCCTTGGAAGCAGGGTTGTTTCACTTTTATTTTAGGAACCCCATCCTCTAAGCAGGTAGGTGGCCCAGGATATAAATAAACCAAATCAATTCCCAATTTCTATGTCACTATGCATGATCTCTCAAGGACAAGAAGCATCCACTGTTACCAATTGATTCTAACAGTCTGTTAGAATGCAAGTTCCTCGAGGGTAGAGGCCTTTTCATTTTTACCTTTGTATCCCCAATATCTAACCCACTATTTCCCACATAGTAAAGGCTTAACAAATGCTTATTGACTAATTGACTCTCTCTTACTATTACTGTTTTCCTTCCTTTCTCACACAAAGACAGCTTGCATCCAGCTGCCAGACTGCCAGCCTGTCTTTAACTATGTCTCTGATGCCTTTTCACATCATGTCTCAGGATGAGGAGAAATGTTCGAATTCTGGTGAACTTTCAAAAATACCTATTTGGTCATATTTTATCAGTAATGAAAATGGCCCTTGGAGCAAGGAAGAAAACCAGCAGACAATAAATAGACTTGGCCTGAGGCATTCCTTCCATTCTAGTGTTCAGTCAAACAAGATTAGCCAAAGACAGATGGCAGCAGTGATTAACTAACTCTTTGTTACAAAGTATCTAACAATAATTGTGCACTTCCATTGTCATCCACAACACAGTGTAATATTAGCTTCAATCAGAAGCAAACTGACTTACCAGAGATAATACAGCCTTAGTTTTATTGCAAAAAAGTTCTGATACCACCACATGCTTTCAGCCTCCTGCCCTTAAAAACAAAACAAAAACTGCTCTGTTGTGTGTTTTTGCTTTAAACAAAGGCTACCTCTGAAAGAATCACCATAAGGGAAAAAATACTAACAAGGCATATGTCACTGGTAGTCAAAACAGAACGGGTCAAGCATTCCCAACTTCAAAATATTATTCCTAGAGGATTCATTCTATGTAACTTTCCAAAAAGTTACACAGAGATAGTTACTTTTAATTCTATTTGGAATTGTTGGTTGAGCTGTGCTGCATCCTTTCAGGGTTGGTAGTTTGCGCAAGAAAACTCTTCTATCCCAGAACAAGTATCAGGCCTCAGTGGCAGCAAAGTTGACGTATGTGTGGATGAATTTCATTAGCAACATCGTGATATGGATAGAACAGTCACTCATCATAGTTCCCCTTATCAACATCCAAATTCTTTAATTCACCCTTTAGAAAAAAAAAATCTCATTGGTACAGATTGTTCTGCCAACAGTCAGTGTGCGTGGGGGTGGGGGAATGGGGGAGTGTCAGGGAAGGAAATATAATTGTTCTGGAAATCTGGACACTTTCTGATGATGAAAGTAACAGTGTAATTTTTATTATACCTTATTTCTGGTGTTAGACAAAAACATTGCATCACTGTTATTAAATAACTTTAGGCTGAAACTTTAGGCCCAATTTTTTTTATTTCCCCATAAGTGATTTGTAAGGGGTCATTCTGAATAATACTTTACAAATTAAAAGTGCTGTTCAAATTCTGAGTTATATTCCTTGATTGAAATCTATATTCCCAATTTCATCTATTAGGCACCTATTGTATGGTGGTAGGAGAAACCAAATAAGTTGTGATGAGATCACTATTTCCAAGTTAAGAGCTAAAATATAAACTAAAAAAAGCCTATAGTTATATTATGTAGATCCCTGAATCAGAGCTGGTCAATTCCATGTTATTCATTTTGTGTCAGTTGATAGAATTATATTAGTGCATGCAATTATGACATCAAAATATATAGTTTAAATTTTGTGATTTTTTTTTCATATTTTACTAAAAGTTACTTTTTCTTGATTTTGTGTACCAGGTTCTTTCTTTAAATAACATTACTCACATTTCTAACCAATTAATGTTCTAATAGTGCTAGATTTGGAGTCAGAGGACCTAGATTAGAATCTCACCTCTGCCATTTGCTATGCAGGTGACATTGGGTGAATCACTTGATCTCTCTGGGCCTCAGTTTTCTTATCTGTTAAATAAGAGGGCAGTATTAGATGACATCTCAGATTTGTTTCAAATCAAAATTCTATGATCCTTTGCATTAGAGTCTTTTCATCTAGTTCTATCTACAAATATTCTTGGGGGGAAAAATCAGAATAACCTCAGTAGACTTTTAATGAAGTTGCTATATAAGTGTGTATATATATATATATATATATATATATATATATATATATATGTATGAGTATTTTATACTTTGTTGTTGTTCAGTGATTTCAGTCGTGTCCAACTCTTCATGACCCCACTTGGGGTTTTTTAGGCAACAATACTGAAGTAGCTTGCAATTTCTTTCTCCAGCTCATTTTACAGATGAGGAAACTGAGGCAAACAGGGTTAAGTGATTTGCCCAGAGTCACACAGACAGTAAATGTTTGACGCTAGATTGGAACTCATGAAGATGAGTCTTCCTGATTCCAGGTACTGCACTTTGTCCACTGTGACACCTCACTACCGTTTTATGCTTTAGCTTTCTTTTATATGAAGTAACAAGGCATTGCTTAACAACTTCCATATCTATGAAATGGAGATAATAATTCTTCTGCCATCTACCTGCATAAGAGAGGATAAAATTACTTGTTAAGGGCTTTGTAAACCATAAAGTGCTGCATAGCAATACCTAGAATTTATATAGCACTTTATGGTTTACAAAGCCCTTAACAAGCATTAACTCATTTGATTCTTATAACAACCTGGGAAGTAGATGCTACTATTATTCCCATTTTACAGATGAGGAAACAGAGGCAGACAGAGATTAAGTAAAGGGTCCAGGGTAACACAACTTGTAAGAATTTGAGATTGGATTTGAAGTTAGGTCTTCTTGACTCTAGGCCCAGAGCTCTATCCTCTAAGCCATCTATCTGCCATATAAATGTTTATCTATCATCTATCTATCTATCTATCTATCTATCTATCTATCTATCTATCTATCT
>NW_020940360.1:4886460-4964078 GCF_900497805.2 Vombatus ursinus
TCTATCTATCTATCTATCTATCTATCTATCTATCTATCTATCTATCTGTCTATCTATCTATCTGCCTACCTACCCAGCTATGTCTATCATCTATCTATCCATGATAACACATATAATGATATATATCATTACATATAATATAATATGATATATGATATAATCTATATTATATTATATGGTGCATATATTATATATGCATGTATATACTTATATTAACATATTTGATTCAACAAGCATTAATCTAGCATTCACTATTTACCAGACACTATGTTAGGTGCTGAGGAGGCAAAAGAAAAAACTGAAAACAGTCTCTGTCCTCCAGGAGTCTACATTTTATTAGCACATAATATATATATTATTATAAATAATAATAATAATAATAATATGTATAATAGTATATGAAGAGGCAATGTACTATAGTGTATAGAGAGCCCCGGTATCAGGAAGACCTGGGTTCAGGTCCTACTCCTTACTCATACTGGTTATGTGACCCTGAATAAAGCTTTTAATCTATTAATGTGCCGAGCAATAGTCTAAGACTGTAAGTTGTTGAGTCATTGCTGCTCTGCATTGGTACAGGGAATTTCTTCATTGGGAAATCTCCACACCAATGAATTTTCAGGTCTAGAGCAAAACAAAACAATGATAATTATTGGCATGATTATTTTTTATATGATGGTGGTCATATAATACTATAACATGAATAATAATATAATAATAATAATAATATAATTTCTACTTAGGAATAGGGATAAGACCTGTGATTTCCCAGGAGATAAAATTTCTTCAAATGAAGGTAGGCACTTCTCTGCAACTTTTAGTGTTAGAGGTTTGCCTCAAGCTATTTATTGAGGATTGCATAGTTAGTATGTAAGGCTAATCATAGCTAGCAAGGCAAATCTTGACTTTGAAGCCAACTCTCTATCCATTAGATGGTGCAGTGGATAGAGTCCTGGGCCTGGAATCAGGAAGACTCATCTTCATGAATTCAAATCTGGCCTGAGACATTTACTAGTTGGGCAAGTCACTTAACCCTATTTTTCTCAGTTTCCTCACCTGTAAAATGGAAAGAGAGAAGGAAATGGCAAACCACTCCAGTATGTTTGCCAAGAAAACCCCAAATGAGGTCACAAAGAGTTGAACACAATTGAAAAATGACAGAACAACAATTCTAACCATTATATAACATTGCCTCTCAAACTCTATGTGTATTTATTAAATAGAAATTGCTAATTTTGATGTAAACTTATCAAATTATCAATGTTGCCATGTTCCTGTCTTCATCACCTAAAGTAGTGTAATAAGGATTATGCTGTTAGTATGGGTACTGGAAACAAAGCATCAAATAACTGATTTGCAAGCAATTATATGAACAAACATGCTAGATGAAAACCAAGAAAACACTATGGACATCAAATTCAATTAGATCAGTCAAATTTCCTTCTAAGATAGAGTAAGAAGTTTCAGAGCTACAGAGGAAGCAGCAAAACTAATTAATTGAGATTTCCTTATGGCTTTTGATTTTGTCTCTGTCCCAGCCTCTAGTTTGCTTCCATTAAACCCTCTGAAATCTAATCAACTCCTCCGTCACCTCTTGCCTTTGCATATTTCGGATGTGTTGATGGACCTGAAGTAGTGAATAAGACAAGTCTAACATAACACACACTCTCTTCGTCTCTTCTTCTGACATGACTCCGTACCTCTTTGAAGGAGTTGTCATCAACAGTTGAAGAAGCACAAACTGTCCAGATTTATTATGTCCAAAGTCATATTTTTTGTAGGGCATTGCATCCCCTTAATGGGATTGCTGTATCCTTTTTTTAGTGAACCTCTGAACCCCAACCCTTGCCTCCCACCATTCTTCATAATCAGATAGATCCTTCCTATCCTGTAGAAAGGAGGGCAAATTTGTGCTACTCAAAGTAAACTGGGTTTATTTACTTTGGCTTCTGAAAATATGACATCTTGAGCCCTGAAGCTGCTGCACTGCAGGCTGTATGTGAATGCTGAGTGAGCTGAGCAACAGTAGAGTGACTAAGCAGAATTGAGGACTATTAATTTGTTTTATCACTTTGTTAAATAGAATTATGAAATTATAGGATTTTTAGCGATATGAAAGAGACCTTTAAATCATGAATCATATCCCAACCCTCTCCTTCTACAGATAGACAGAAAACCTGAAATTAAGTTTCTTTCTAAAGTCACTTTTAGGGTATACATAACAAATTGAACTAATGGCTAGCAAAGAGTTGTCAGGTAAAGGTCCTACTAAGTCAGTTTAATGATAGGTGTTATTAATACAATCTCTTTTTTATGATGCATGCAAATTTTACCTAGAATTTCAGTTATTAGTTACAGAGCAATATATTTGTTTATTGATTTGTAAACATATATGCATGGTTTGCCAACATAAATCATCTATAGTCTGGGTTTATTTTGTTCCTGGGAGTCCTGAAGCAAAATATTTTGCAGCAGCATTTGAAGCCTATTATCTGGGTCAGGGAATCTCATTCTTTTTTTACTCAATGACTCAGGAGCCCACTGGCCTTGAGATAGTAATATGTCCATAACTGGCAAACCCAGAAAATATATATATATATATATATACACACACACACACACACACACACATACATATATATACACATATATATACATATATATACACATACATATATATTTATAAAAGATAGGTAGATAGATAGATTACATCAGGTCATCTCTAGGCAAAATGTTGAAGAAGAGGGAATATGTCTTACCTCTCTACTTCTACCTTTCACAAACAGGGGAGTTTTGAGGAGAAAAAGGGTCAGTGTGTGCTTGGTGGCTGGTTTCTTCAAGGCAATCATATCATTATTGGTATTGGTCTAATCCCCTACTGGTAGAGACCAAACAAGGCTGCTTCTCAGGCCAATAGATAACAACTCTTGGAAAGATAGTGAATTGGATTCTATTTACATGTGTATTTACATAAGACAGCGAAGGGAATAAGCATTTATATAGCTCCAGGCATTGTGTTAAATGCTTTACAAATATTATCTCATTTAATCTTCATAGCAACCCTGCAAGGTAGGTGCTGTTACTGTACCCATTTTACCATTGAGGGAACTGAGGCAAACCAAAGGTTAAGAGATTTGCACAGGGTCACACAGACACTTAGAAATGTATCTGAGGTGGAATTTGAACATTTGGATCCAGGTTTTCCTGACTCTAGGCCCAGCTCTCTATCCACCATGTCACCTAGCTACTGATTATGAACTAAAATAATGTATTGAACTAAAGTTAGGCCTTATGCTTTATGATAGTCATTACACTTTGGTGTTAAAATCACACTTGAATTTGATAAATATGTGTCAATAGGTTCAGATCTTGAGTTTCACACTAAAGGCCCATCCTTAGTCAACATGTAATGACAATATCGAATAAAGATGAAGGTTATAGTCATCCTCATAACTATTTGACTTTGAAACATAAATCTACACAGTATCCTTAGATACTCTTCACAAATAAGAATATTAGTCTAAAGATTACACCAAAAAGAACTAACCACTTAATAAGCATACCAAGCCATAGAGTAATTTTCTTAAATTTTCTAAATTTTCTGACCATGTCCCTCCCCAAATTAATATCTTTGTGATGGTAAATTGAGCCATCTTTTGTCTCAACTCTTACCTAGCCCTTGGTCATTGGATGGGTGTTGCCTCAGACAAACTGAGACCTGGGAAAGACCTTAATTTAGAAAGGCCAAGATCACCTGCTACAGCTTGGACTATTGCCAGTCATCTTGACCTTTATTTTACCATTGAACTTTAGATGACTCTGGAGGAGAGAGTGAAGCTGATGACTTTGTTCAGCTTTGCCACACATATCCAACTCACACACACATCCAGACGCCATCCTTGTGATGTCGTTGGTCCTCTGAGAATAAAGGACAAATAACAAGTTCTAGTGGCTCTCTATTACCTCTAGTATCAAATATAAATTCCTCTATTTGGCATCTAAAGCTTTCATAGTTTGACCTTAACTTACCTTTCCAGCTTTATTATATATTACTTCCCTTCCCATACCCTATAGTCTGGTCTTCTTACTGTTCTTCACAAAGGACACTTCACCTTCTACCTCTGCTTTTGCTCTGGCTGCTCCCCATACCTGGAATGTCCTCCTTCTTCATTCCACACATTAGAATCTCCAATTTCCTTTAAAACTCATATTAAACATGATCTTTTACATGAAACTTTTCTTCATACTAAGAGCTATTGGTATGTCCCTGTTTTAGGTCATTAGAATGTGAGTGCCTTGAGACCAGGGACCACATTTTTGCCTTTCTTTGTTTCCCAGCAATAGGGTCATCTCTAATAAGGTAGCTAAAACTCATGACTATCTTGTATGTAGTCTGTCCCACTGCCAAGGTCTTGCCTTGTACCACCACATATTCAGTGTTCCTTGGCCCACCAGCCAGAAATTTCCTGTTTCCTAGGAGATCCAAGACAAATATGATACCAAATTTTTATCCTTTTTCAGCTGTCTGATGAGAGCCAGTCCTCTTCTTTCAAAGGCGCTAGATAAGGACTCTCCTTCACCTTCATCCAGGAATGCAGAACTGCCACATGAGCTAGGGATGTCTTCCGCTTCTGCTGGAGACCTTTCCCAGATCTTTAGATGCTTCCCTTCAGAGACTATGTCTCTGCATAAGTCTTGCATGTAATTAGTTACTTTCATGTCTGTCTTCCACGTTATGTGAGGTCCTTGTGGGCAAAGACTGTTTTTTGTCTTTATTTGCATCCCCAGTGCTTAACATAGGGCCTGGTACATAGAAAGTGCTTAACAGTTGTTTGCTGATTGACTGATATTCACTATAGTTATGCAGAGATAGTATTTTTCTCCTCCATGTAATTGCAGAGCAAGACACCTCTGGGCAGTATGATACCTTGTCCTCTAAACCCTTTATGGGAAGGAATTGTCTGAACCATCCCTTGGAAAAACTGACCTGCTACTAGGTATGGGGGGACTTGAATAATTTCTTCAGGGTTCAGGGAACCTTTTGAGGAGACAGGGAATTCAAAGCCTGGGCAACTCTGTCTGGGGATGGAATAAGAAAAGGCCAGAGAGGGCCAGCCAGAACTATATCCAAAATCAGTCCATCCTTATCAGGGAAGTCTTTCTAGAGCCTGGATCCAAGAAACAGCTAAATAGGAGTGCTCTCTCCCTTCCCAAGTTGGTACCAGTTCATTAGATATGACTTCTGAGAGACAGGGTACTCAATCCTAGAAGTCAGGGGGTATAATGACAAAGCTTATCTAGCAGGGGCAAACTTAATAATCTGAGATTGCATTTAGAAGTACGCTGAGGACCAAATAGGACAGGTGAGTTCTCTGATTGTCATGAGCTCCCTTTAGCAGAAGTAACTGCTTCCCTCTTAACCATGCAGAGCTAATGATCCCATGCCCATCACAACATGGCATCATGGCCCCTATGTACAGAGTGGTAATGGATCCATTCCCCCACCTCTGTCATTCTCGTAAGAAGATTAACTTGGTTATTCAATTCAGCAGAGGACATATGACATCTCACTTGGGCACTGATTTGCTCCACAAACAAAAGTATATGGTCAGAGGTATCAGCAAAATTCTCCTACTGGTTGTGACCCCAAATGAGATAGTCTTTGATTGTACAGTCCTTTTCTCTCAAAGCCCCCAACAACTTGACCAGATTCATGTCCGCCTGGAAAGAAACAGTATAGATCGAGATGTTAGCTGCCCCATCCCTTAAGACTCACATGCTAGTCTTCCTACTGAGAGGTCTAGCCTGGACCTCATTCCTCATGATGTTTCCCCTTACCAGATTAATGGCTCCTGAACTCCAGCTGCACGTGCTTCTTTCTTGACAGGCAGAGCTATTGGTAGCTCAAACAAAAAGGCTTTCTTTAGAAACTAGGTTTTTGGGAGTAAAGCAATAGGGTGAACATTGGGCTAGCAGAGAAGGGTGTCAAGACCAGAGAAGTCAAAATCTTTTTGTGAAGAAGGCTGACACTCAAGGGGCCTGGGCAAATATAGTCTTGAATGTACCATTTTCAATTACCTCTTGTCCCCTACCCGTCTTATTAGAGGGACCATCTTGCCTCACCCAACTCATAGCAGACCACTAGATGAAGGCTGATTCAATAGTCACTAGGGCCCAGGAACACGCAAGCAACTATTTTTTTTTTTACCAATACTCAATAGAGTCAAGTCACTTATTAAAGCATCACTAGGGCCCAGTAACAGGCAAGGAACCATTTTAAACAAAAGATACATTGAGTTGTCACTTCAGCAACTCTCATGCTACATCTTGCAGCTCTAGAAGGCTAATTGCCATTTGGTTTGGTTACTCATAGAGGCTTGCCAGTGGCTAAAATGAAAATAGTCTTTATGGACTAAAATTGTAGTTCCCAAAGGTTAAATCACTTGCCCAAGTTACCCATCTAGTAAATAGCAGAGATGGGACTAGAACTGAAGACCTCTGGTGCCAAACCCACTGCTATTTCACCTGCATCATTCTGTTCTTCATGTGACTGGACTGCAAGTGGATTAATTGGTACAAGTGATAACTGTGGTCTTGGGAAAAAAGGGAACTAAAGGGAGGAGTCAGTCAGCAACATGCTCAAAAGAAAAAATGTGAATCCTTAGATGACAGTCACAAGCTTAAGCAAGCAAAATACTTGCAAATATTGGCATGCCAAGTGGTTGATCACTATCTTATACTTTTCATACCAAAAGTCTCCAATACAGTCTATTCAGGTTGTTGTTCTCCTTTCAGAAAGTACCTCTGATTTCATAATGGACATCAAATCAAAAATAAGATCCACTTTATAGTCAATTTTGCTAGCATATACCCAGACCATAAAGCAAGGGGTGCCTCTATTTCAACACTATGGTGGCTTGGGACCCTTGACAACAGGTGCAGTTTTCATAAATCCTAGAAAAGAAATCAAAACTGGCTACTACTTTGAATAAGCTCTCTAGTTTCTAAAATCACTAATACTGTTCATAGGAACCCTGGTGCTTTAGGCATGCATATTTTCACTCTAAAGCTTTTTTTCCCCCATTGCTAAATGTAATTAGTTGTCACATGCACTTAATTTATTATCATTTTTGAGCAGCCCAAATAGGCTAAGGATTGCTCAGCCCATACAACTAGACCCAGTCCCTGTTGAATGGTATTGAGAACTGCATACATCCAAGGCCTCCATAAAATGATTCCTGTCAATGGGGATAGAATTCCCACAAATTCTTGCTACAAATCCTACAAACTGTACCACAGGGACTCAGCACTTTAACTGATGGTCTGGTATTTCTAAAAGATAATGTCACCTTGACATTTTCAATCTTTTAATATCCTTTTATTGACTCCCATTTCCAACATCCTCAAACTGGAGCTACTTGAGCTGAAAAAGCTGAAATATGTTTCCATCATTTGCTTTGGCCAGCTTTGCTGCACTGGCCTGGCCTTGGATGCAGTGGCCTAATAGACTTTTCAGTAGGAGGTCTCTTGCTCTCCTTGCTATTGGAAAGAGGTGGCTATTTGTTTTTAAGGGGAAAAGAAACCACTGCTCCTCCTATCAGGACTCTGTAGTCAATAAAGAAGGAAAAACTCTATGGAAAGAACTGCAGGTAAATGACTACTGCCAGCCCTCGTGGGTGGGTTGAGCTGCCATACTTCTTCCAAAATGACCCAGATTTAATGGAGGGTAATTCATTCCCTAAAGCTATCCACATTGCAAAGTCGGCTGGGTATCCTCGTCCAAGGTTGCTGGGAACTTTTCATGTCTCACAAGCCACAGTAAATCTAAACAGTGTAAGCACATGATGATTGTGAAAGACTATCTTGTAAGTACATAGTTGTTTCCACGTTATCTCCCCTATTACATATAAATTCCTTGAAAGACTCCCCCCCCACCTCTGCTTTCTTTGTAGCCTCAGTGCCTAGCACAATGCCTGGCCCATAAACACTTAAGTATTTATTGACTAATTGGCTAAAAATCCTTTGTGTTCAGTTAAAAAGAAACAGCAAACCAAACGAAACTTTTTGATTACCCATCACCTGCTTCATTCTTAGTGGAACTTCATTCCATTTTATTCCACAGGTATTTTTTGAGCACCTACTCCTAACACTGTGCTGATCTCTGGAGATCATAGAAACATAGATTTTGAGCTGCAAGAAAAATAGGATGCCAGATAACTTCACTTTCTTTCTATTTTAATTTTTTTTTATTTTTAGCTTTCAGCAATCACTTACATAAGCTTTTGAGTTTTAAATTTTCTCCCCCTCCTTCCCCACCTCCCTCCCCAAGACAGAGTGCAATCTGAGATAGTCTCTACTTATACATTCCTATTAAACATATTTTCACATTAGTCATGATGTAAAGAAGAATTAGAATGAATGGGAGGAACCACAAGAAAGAAGAAACAAAACAAAACAGAAGAAAAAAAGAGCAAATGGTATGCTTTGATCTGCATTGAGACTCCATAGTTCTTTCTTTGGATGTGGATAGCATTTTCCATCATGAGACCTTTGGAAATGTCTTAGATCCTTGCATTGCTGAGAAGAGTTAAGTCTATCAAAGTTAGTCATCACACAATGTGGCTGAAGGGCAAATACTATGCTTCTATCTGCATTCAGACTCCATGGTTCTTTCTCTGGATGTGAGTCTTTTTCCACTGTGAGTCTTTTGGAGTTGTCTTAGATCCTTGCATTGCTGAGAAGGGCTAAGTCTATCAAAGTTGGTTATCGCACAATGTGGCTGTTACTGTGTACAATGTTCTCCTGGTTCTGTTCATTTCACTGAGCATCAGTTCATATAAGTCCTTCCAAGTTTTTCTGAAGTCTGCCTGCTCATCATTTCTTATAGCACACTAGTATTCCGTTACATTCACATATCACAACTTGTTCAGCCATTCCCCAATTGACGGGCATTCCCTCAATTTCCAATTCATTGCCACCACAGAAAGAGCTGCTATAAATATTTTTGTACATGTGGGTCCTTTCCCCATTTGTATGATCTCTTTGGGATACAGCCCCAGAAATGGTATGGCTGGATCAAAGAGTATGCACATTTTTATTGCCCTTTGGACATAGTTCCAAACTGCTCTCCAAAATGGTTGGATCGGTTCACAACTCCACTAACAGTGCATTAATGTTCCAATTTTCCCACATCTTCTCTAACATTTATCATTTTCCTGTTTTGTCATGTTAGCCAACCTGATAGGTGTGATGTGGTACTTCAGAGTTAATTTAACTTTCATTTTACAGATGAGGAAGTTGAGGTCCAAATAGCTTAAACGACTTGCTTGAATGCACACAGTTTGTAAGTTATATGCAAGATTTGAACCCGAGTCTACTGACTCCAAATTCACTGTTCTCTCTACTGTGCCATGCCACCTCCATACAAAGACAAAAATGAAAATGGTCCCTGCCTTCAAGGAGCTTATGTTCTTTTTTTGTAGGGAAATAGCACCTACATAGATAACACTATATATGTACATATGTGTGTATATATATATATATATACACGTACATACATATATATGAAGTAATAATAATGATGATTGCTAACATTTATATAGTACTTTAAAGTTTGAAGAGCCATTTACATATATTAACTCATTTGAACTTCACAATAACCTGTGAGATAGGTATTACTATTATATATAGTATAATAAATATATACTATAGTATAGATGAGGAAATTGAGGCAAAAAGAAGTTAGGTGACTTGTCCAGGGTCACATAGCTAGTAAATATCTAAGGCAAGATTTGAATTCAGATCATCCTAACACTAAGTCTCATGCTGTATCCATTTACACACTTAACTGCCACTACAGTATATACTAGAGGGTGAGAATGTGAGGAATGATGTGGGAAAACTAATAATTAGGAGTTTGGGAAAGACCATCTATCCAAGGTAGCATTTTAACTTGAATGGAGATGAGAATTCTAAGGGGTGAAGATAAGGAGAAAGAGTGTTTCAAGCACTGAAGTACCATTCTTGGTGATATGCAAGCCTTACAGAACATAGTGGACATCTATCTCATCATAGATCTTACACAAGGAATTGTATTCGAGACAGCAATATGTGTATGATATGGGATTAAAGATGGTGAAACAAAGGGTTTACTCTGAATAGGAATCACACTCAACAAAGAATCTACATTTCTCAGTCCTTGGCAAACCTTTGGGATTTGATTTTTGTTTGTATCCAACAAAATATATCTACTCCAATGTAGAGCATAGTAGGGAAGAAAAATGTACTGAGATACTTTGGATGAGGCATTTAACACCTCTTGGGCCTCAGTTTCCTTTTCTGTAAAATGAAAGTGTTAGACTAGATAGATGGCTTCTGATACACTTTATGGCTCCAGATCTGTGATTCTGTGTGCTTGTGTTTCTGTATGTGCATGTATGTCTTTTTTATGATGAGTGACATGGAGTGGGGGTGGAGAGGATAAAAAGTGGGAGAGTGGCCAAAAATAGTAAGGACAGAATGGAACTGGGTTACCTGTACTTTGAAAACTGGCATTCTTTTATTCTGCCTAGCAATGTGAAAAGTCACTCAATAAGACATTTTTGACACAATAAACTAAATTATTTTTTTTCTTTTGGAAGACTTTAAATATAATACCTACCTATAACTGAATACATCCATCAAAGTGGGAAAGGAAAGCTTATGTGACATGAGCAGGGAGTTCATCTAGCAAAAAAGAGACTGGAAACCAGGTTCCAGGCTGTTCTGACTATTGAAATCAAATGTTTACTTTTTAAATATTCAAGATTCACTTCTCTTGTTAAATCAATATTAAAGCAGGTGGGAAAGCTGTATGTAGTCTCCTCTATAAAACACAGCCACAGTTTACTTTAAGGAACCATATTTGTTATACACTTCACAAACCCTTTGATTCTTAGGGGAATAGAAAAGGTGCACATGTGAGGCTCAGTGATAATAGGTTCAACTGTCTGACAAGGCTGGAGTGAGTGAAGTCAAAATCTGATCTTGAACTTTTAACTCACCATTGTAAGAGAATTATAATGTTAAATCCAGAAGGTGGGTATTACTACTACTATTTGTAATAACAACAATGGCCATAACAAAAACATCAATGATTGCTTTTATTATAATAATTGCTAACATTTATATACTACTTGCCAAGGGAATTCAGAGGATTAGAACAGCAAGTGGGAGTGGGAATTGAGTGAATCACACTGACCTTATCTTCTGACTCAATTCTGGACCTAGCTCATTTCCCTTTCTTTTCAATTATAAGTCTAATTTAATTTCTGTCCTGTGAAAAAAACTTCATTCAGTTGTAGGAATTATGAGAGGACTTTGTTGGATTGTTTAAACGTAACCCTTCTAGATCACCTTTACCTCTTGCTTAGAGACCCTTAACTAAGGGCCTAGGCCCTAGGCCCTAGGTAATGCCGACCAGAAACTCCTTCAGATTGATGCAAGAAGTTTTCTCACAATTATTAGTCTCAAGCACCCCATATCCCTCATCTGAAAACTGGCCTTGTACTGATCAGTAACTTATTGTTTCCATATTCCTTTCATTGTTTATTTATTTATTTTTAGTTTTCAACATTCACTTCCATAAGATTTTGACTTTTAAATTTTCTCCTCCCCCCTCCCTAAAACAGCATGCAATCTGATATAGGCTCGATTTATACATTTACATTAAGCATATTTTCACATTAGTCATGATGTAAATAAGAATTAGAACCAATGGGAGGAACCACAAGATGGAAGAAAGAAAACAAAACAACAAAAGAAAAGGAGAGTAAATAGTATGCTTCTATCTGCTTTTAGACTCCATAGTTCTTTCTCTGGATGTGAATAGCATTTTCCATCATGAGTCATTTGGAGTTGTCTTAGATCCTTGCATTGCCAAAAAGAGCTAAGTCTATCAAAGTCAGCCACAATGTGGCTGTTACTGTGTACAATGTTCTGGTTCTGCTCATTTCACTCAGCATCAGTTCATATAGGTCTTTCCAGGTTTTTCTGAAGTCTGCCTGCTCATCATTTCTTATAGCACAATAGCATTCCATTACATTCAGATACCACAACTTGTTCAGCCATTTCCCAATTGATGGACATCCCCTTAATTTCTCGTTCTTTGCCAACACAAAAAATGAGCTGCTATAAATACTTTTGTACATGTGAGTACTTTTCCCATTTTTATGACTTCTTTGGGATACAGACCTACAAGTGGTATTGTTGGGTCAAAGGGTATGTACAATTTTATAGCCCTTTGGGTATAGTTCCAAATTGTTCTCCAGAATGGTTAGATCAGTTCACAACTCTACCAATGATGTATCCCAATTTTCCCACATCTTCTCCAACATTTATCATTTTACTGTCTTGTCATGTTAGCCAATCTGATAGATCATTTAAAAAGAAGCCAAGCTTTAAGCAAGCAAAAAACTAGTAATGGTCTCAGAGAATAGAGAATGAAATAAGCTTCCCTCCGCAACCATTGGGGTAGAATGTTATATATAGTGCTATGTAGATTATTAGAAACAAAGTAAAAGAATTAAATATGTTGATTTATATGGTAAAACTCATAACATTTTCCATCTTTAAAAATGTTGAATATTCAATAGGTCCTCATTTTGCTGCAATCACTTTTTTACACAATTGGTCATGAATTTCACAAGGTTTTAATACAAATTCTTTATTTTTTCATCAGGAAACTCTATTACCACATTGGATATTAAGCACTCTCAGGGCAGCTAGGTGGCACAGTGTATAGAGCACCATGAGTCAAGAAGACTTGAGTTCAAATTTGACCTTAGAAACTAGCTGTGTAACCTGGCCAAGTCACTTTAACCATATTTGCCTCAGTTTCCTCTTCTGTACAATGAGCTGGAGAAGAAAATGGCAAGCCATTCCAGTATCTTTGCCAAGAAAACCTCAAATTGGGTCACAAAGAGTTAGACTTGACTGAAACAACTGAATAACAACAAATTAAGTATTCTCAGGTTATTGATTTCTATTTCTCTCCATCTAATGGATACATACACCTTCTGTGATGTGTATCATGGCATCAGATCATGTTGTTTTATTCCACTTCCATTTGGAAGATTCTGTAATTCCAGAGCAATTCTACTTCTCAGGATATCAATATGTTTATCAGAGTTCATTATTTCATCAACGGGAACAAGATTTATAGGCTTATTGGAAGTAAAAAATAAACAACCCTAAACATTTTTTTAAGGTGAATATCTTACAATTTGATAAAGAGGCCCAGATCTTGTAGGTCCATCTATATTTCTGAGAAGTTTTGTATAACCTCAAATGAAACAAGTAGGTTTTATCAGTAAAAATTATCTTCATCCAAACTGCAATACTCCAGTATTTTTCTTGTCCGTGAAAATATTTTTTTCTTCATATCAATGGCAAACAGCTGGTTTCTTTTTAAAAATGGTCTTCTCACTGTTCTTCCAACTTTGAGAATCCTATGCCTAAACCGCACTATAGAAGAACCAGTAACAATCCCTCCACCTGCAAGATCCCTTATTAGGTCTTATTTTATTTTCTGAGGATTAATTAGATTGTTTTACAACAATAGCTTATCACTTCTTAGTTTTTCTTTTCATTTTCAACTGTATTTTCTTTGTGGCAATTGATCTTGTTTCATTGAGGACTTGAATGATTCTTAAAATGTTTGACTTCCCCATACTATGAGCCACTGAAATATCTCTTACAGTCATTGAACTGTGCTCTTTTGCACATTTCTTTGAAGTAAAATCCATTCTTAAAAACTGTAGAATTTAAAAAACAACAAAAAAGAACAAAGAAATGCCTGTATGGTATGAAATCCAGCACTCAAATGATGACTAGATATGGGGGGGGGGCGGGGAACACAGTCAATTAAGGTTCATCTGATCAAGGCCAGGCATTCTAAGCTAGTATAGTGTTTATAGAAGCACACACACATAACCATTACTGTCATGAAATCAAACCATATAAAATTATTTCTCATTCCAAATAAACTTGTTTATTCCTACCTTCTTATTTTACAGAGAGAGAAATTGAAACTCAGAAAGTTTAAATGATTTGCCCAGGGTCACATAGTTAAGTAGCACAGACAGGATTTGAATCCTGTTCCTCTGACTCCCACACCAAAGCTCTTTCTATTTTAACAGTCTGTATCAGATATTTTTGATTACCTGTTTTTCTTTGTTGTAGAAGAAAGTTAGTCTTAGGGGAAGGGTGGGGGAGGAGTGGAGGTCTTTCCAGAAATGATTGCCATGTAAAAAACAAAAGACATCAATAAAACTTAATTTAAAAGTTTTTTCATCATATCAACAGAACCTTGCCCTGTTGTAATAAAAGCACATATTTATATAAGCCTTTAAAGGTTACAGAGTGGTTTCCTTAAAAAGACCCTGTAGGCAGAGTCAAGATGGTGGAGTGAAAGCAGTGACTTGCTTGAGCTCTCCTCCATACCCCTCCAAATACCTGTAAAAAATGGCTCTAAACAAATTCTAAAGCAGCAGAACCCACAAAAAGATAAAGTGAAACAAATTTCCAGCCCAAAGCAGCCTGGATGATTGATCAGAAAAGTATATAGCACTGGGCAAGGAGAGGAACACAGTTTTGTATGGGCATGCTGACAAAACAGGCCTCAGCAAAACTAGAGCAAGCCTCGGAGGACTGAATCGTGGGCAGCTATGGCGGATTGCAGACTTCTCAACCTGTGAACACCAAAGACAACTTGGAAGGTCAGTGCGAAAGGTCTGTGACTACAGTGAGAGAGAGAAGCTTGGTCCCAGTCCCAGTCCCCAAGTGCAGCACCAGGGTGACAGCTGCCTCCAGAGCTTCCAGCCCACAGACTGAGGGGGAATTGGATGGCTGATCAGAGGGGGATTGCAGGGATCTCTTTGCCCATGCTGAGGCAGGAACCTCTTGCTTTATCCATGGTTGGATTTGGGTCACAGTTCTGGGTGGTGGTCCTGGGGTGAGGAGGAGTGCCAAGGCAGAAAAGAGTGCTTGGGGTCACTCATAGACCAGAGCACAGTCCAGGAAATGAGTAGAACACCTTGCCCCTTGTCATACCACCTTGAAAGAACTGAAAATTTACAGGTCCCTAGAAGTATTTCTGAAAACAGCTACACAAAACACCTAAAACTTGGGACAGTACATTCTCCACACTGGAAGCAGACCCCTACCTTAACAAAGAGTTTAAAACTCAAGTAATTGACTGGAATCATGAGCAAACAAAGGTGCAAAAAAGGTAGACCATAGAATCTTTGGTAACAAAGAAAATCAAAACACAGCCAGAATAAGACAACAAAGTCAAAGCTCCTACATCCAAAGCCTCTAAGAAAAATATGAATCAGTCCCAGGCCATGGAAGAGCTCAAAAAGGATTTTGAGAAACAAGTAAGAGAAGTAGAGGAAAAACTGGGAAGAGAATTGAGAGTGATACAAGAAAATCATGAAAAACAAGTCAACAGCTTGCTAAAGGAGACTCAAAAATAAAAAATACTGAAGAAAATAACACCTTAAAAATAGCCTAACCCAAATGGCAAAAGAGGTCCAAAAAGCCAATGAGGAGAGGAATGCCTTAAAAAGCAGAACCAGCCAAATGGAAAAGGAAGCCCAAAAGCTTACTAAAGAAAATACTTCCTTAAAAATTAGAATAGAACAACTGGAAGCTAATGACTTTATGAGAAATCAAGACACTGTAAAACAAATCCAAAAGAATGAAAAAATAGAAAACAATGTGAAATATTTTATTGGAAAAACAACTGACCTGGAACATAGATCCAGGAAAGATAATTTTAAAATTATTGGACTATCTGAAAGCCATGATCAAAAAAAGAGCCTAGACATCATCTTTCAAGAAATGATCAAGGAAAACCTCCCTGATATTTTAGAAGCAGAGGGCAAAATAGAAATGGAAAGAATCCACCGATCACCTCCTGAAAGAGATCCCAAAAGGAAAACTCCTAGGAATATTGTAGCCAAATTCCAGAATTCCCAGGTCAAGGAGAAGATATTGCAAGCAGTCAGAAGGAAACAACTCAAGTATTGTGGAAACACAATCAGGATAACACAAGATTTAGAAGCTTCTACAGTAAGGGACAGCAGGGCATGGAATATAATATTCCAGAGGACAAAGGAGATAGGATTAAAACCAAGAATCACCTACCCAGCAAAACTGAGTATAGTCCTTCAGGGGAAAAATGGACATTCAGTGAAATAGAGGACTTTCAAGCATTCTTGATGAAAAGACCAGAACTAAATAGACAATTTGACTTTCAAATACAAGACTCAAGTGAAACATGAAGAGGTAAACAAGAAAGAGAAATCATAAGAGGCTTATTAATGTTGAACTGTTTACATTCCTGCATGGAAAGATAATATTTGTAACTTATGAGACTTTTATCAGTATTAGGGTAGTTGGAGGGAAAAAATTATATGTATGTAGAAAGATAGATAGATAGAGGGAACAGGGTGAGTTGAAGATGAAGGGATGATATCTGGAGAATAAAATTAAGGGGTGAGAGAGGATTATACTGGGAGAAGGAGAAAGGGAGAGGTAGAATGGGGTAAATTATCTCACATAAAACAGAGAAGAAGAGGCTTTTACAGTGGGGAGGAAGTGAGGGAAAGTGAGAGGGAATGAGTGAATCTTACTCTCACCAGATTTGGCTTAAGGAGGGAATAGCATACACACTAAATTGGGTATGGAAATCTATCTTACCCTACAGGAAAATGGGGGTGGGGGGAAGAAAGCAGGGGGATGATAGAGGGGAGGTCAGATTGGGGGAGGGGGTAATCAAAAGCAAACATTTCTGAGGAGGGACAGGGTCAAAAGAGAGAATAGAATAAATGGGGGAGTGAGATAGGATTAAGGGAAATACAGTTAGTTTTTCACAACATGACTACTGTGGAAGTGTTTTGCATAACTACACATGTATAACCTGTATCAAGTTGTTTGCCTTTTCAATGAGGGTGGGTGGGGAGGGAGGAAGGGATAAAATTTGTAACCCAAAGTTTTAAAAACACATATTAAAAAAATGGTTTTCACATGCAACTGGGAAATAAGAAATACAGGAAATGGGGTATAGAAATCTATCCTATCCTATAGGAAAATAGAAGGGGAAGGGGATAAGAGAAGCGGGGCAGAGATAGAAGGGAGGACAGATTAGGGAAAGGGATACTCAGAATGCATGCCATCTTGGGGTGAGAGGAGGGGTGAGATGGGGAGAAAATTTGGAACTCAAAATCTTGTGGAGGTGAAAACTCCAATAAATAAATTAAAATAAAATATAAGATTTATTTGCTATCATCTGGGCAACATTCATTCTTTACCCACTTGGTTTTTCCTCTGTGATCTCTGGACATCATCCCTCCCCCTTTCTGACTTCCTTAATTAGATTGTAAGCTCCTTGAGGGCAAGAACTGTCTTTTAAAAAAATTATTATTTGTATCTTTGAATTTAATATAGTGCTTGGCACATAGCAGGTACTTAATAAATGTTTACTGAATTGGAAAATAAAATTAAATAAAATAAAAATTAAAAAGACCCTGTAGATTATTAGCTGTATGACCCTGAGCAAGTCACTTAACCCCAATTGCCTCAACAACAGCAACAAAAAGACCATGTAGAATAGTACAAATAATATTTTCCCATATTACAAGATGAAGAAATTTAGGCTCAGATAATTAAAATATTTGCCTAAGGTTCATACAGTAAACATCAGAGGCAAGCCCAGAACTCAAATCTTCCAACTTCAGATACACAACTGGATTTGCTGCAGTTATGGGACCTAGACCCCTAAAACGAAAAGACCATGTCTTTTAACTCAACTCAGTCCCTGAACTTTTCCACACATTTCAGCAGCTCAGCTCTCTGGCATTTCACCTGAGACATCTGGCCCATCCCAGTCTACCTAGATACTCAATAATCCTTTTAACTGCGCTTTCACTGTGGTCTGAGAGCCACCCCACTCCATACACGCACACTTTGCAGATGCAGAAAGATTAAGTAAATTGCAACATTTAACAGAGGTTACAAGTGGCAGAATCAAGATTTAAATCCAGGTCCTCTGACTCCAAATTCAGTTTTCTTTTCACACTACCACACTGCCTTTCACAAAATGATTACAAAATACAATTATTAGTCCTTTGCTATGGCCCGCACCATGCTTGGTTCATGTATAAATAAATATGAAATGAATAGTCCCATCAGTCTTATACCTTGAAAAAACTATTTGAGGTTCTTTCCCTCCCCCTTATTCCCATACTTGAATGCATGCTGAAAAAACAAAGAGGTCTCCTTACTGTACTCCCCACGTAATTAAAGTTTCACTCTTACTCCTCATTTAACCCCCAAACACTCTATTTGACACCTATGCTATACCAGTAATTATCTAGACAGGCTCAGTTAGTTTGTACCTAGGAATATTTACAAGGTTATTATGGGAAACACCTCCCCTGCATTCAACCTCTTCCTCTTTTCAATTACCAATTTATCTAAATCTGGAAAATGGGTCTCATGTTCTGTTTAAGGGTATAAATTAGAGTCTTTAGTTTGATGACTATAAGGACGAAAGGGGAAGGGAAGGCGTGCCTGATAGATCCTAGAGAAGGCACATGAATCTATTATACAGAAATTCCCTCTCAGCACTGACCCCTTCTCCCTATCTACTTGTTTCTCTAAGAGAAGAGGATCACTTTGCCTTGGAGGAGATGAGCCTTCTTTTTCACTTATTGCATACCCAGGGACCCAGACTCAAATAGCCGTAGCAATTTGATTTTTGGAGAGATTTTCAGGTAACTGGGAAAATTTTATACCAGGTTTCAATTCCTCTGTGAATGTAATGCATTTCCCTTGTTTTCTGTTTTGTATTTCATTGGATAAAAAAAAAAACACTAGCAACACCCCAATCCACCAGGTTCTCTGACCACATACAAAGCTACACAGGTCATGCATGTGTCCCACTTTCCTACCCCACCTGTCACCTTGGAAAACATAAAAAAAATATTGATTCTTTTGCTTCCCTTAGGAAAGCAAATAGTGAATCAGCTCACCAAACCTTTCTTCATGTGGATGTCAATCTTGCAAATAAATTTAAAACATCTTTAGGCCTGAAATATATCTATTACCCATTGGAGATGAATCCAAATAGGAACTGCAGGGTTGCCTTGAATCCAAAAGGAAGCTTTAACCTTGAGCACTTATCAGGGTCAAGATCATAGGGACCCTAGAGTTCATTTAGTCCCACTCAATTTTCCACATGAAAGTAGGGAGGAATCAAGTGATTTGGCTAAGGTTGCTCAGGTACTCAGTGTGAGAGCTGGGATTGATGTTCCAGCTTTCCACAACTCCAAAGCCAGCACTCAGTCTGCTCCACTATGGCACCTAGCTATCTGGATTAGAGAGTCCAGTTCACATCCAAACTCCACCCATGTATGAACAATACTAACAAAGGATGACAACCCTAACAACAAAAGTTCATTAAGATATAATAACCACATTTAACTCTCTCCTCTCCCCATCCTCCCCCCACCATGGACACATAGGGCATGTAAAAAAAAGACTGCTGGACTCATAGCAAAAAGACTTGGGCTTGGATTCTGGCTCTGACATCTCCTATTTGCTTGACTGTGAGAAAATCACTTAAACTCTCTTAGCTTCAACTTCCTCATCTGTAAAATGGGGGCAATAATATTTGTACTACATACCTCAAAGGGTGATTGTGAGAAAAGCATATTATCAGCCTTAAATGTGAATTACTATTAACACATAAGTATCTGATTTTAGGGAAACTTAATGAAAATGGAATGGAGAAATAGCATGTTACATTTCTGAAAAGCTTCTTGCCCCCTTTACTTTGGGCCTATGTGCCCTGATTCCTTAAACTCTGGGCAAACATTTATTTCAATAGCTTGATTGTTTATCTATAAAGTTTACCTCATAATAGGAAACCAAAAACATTCAGCACCAAATTCAACCATCCCAGAAATATGGAGGGTTTTTCCTTTACATTTTAATTTACATGACTGAGATACACAGTGACTTCTTTTAAAAGCCTGGGAGACAGCCATAGTATTTATTAAAACAGACCAAAGAAATAGATAAGCACCAATATCAACCCTGCAATGGGCAAATGGAGTGCTAATTGATAACTAATAATTTTGCTCTGCAAGCACATGAATTCTGTGAAATCTGATTTCAATTTTTTGCTAATACTACTCTAATAGACTCTAGCCATCCATGAGTGGTAATGTGTTAATATAGGGAGTGGTTTTCAGAAGGACTTGATGAGGCTGAACTCCAACCTTCTTTACTTTTTAACTCTAAGTGAATAGTATCATCAGTGTCAACTGGCCCTGGATTTGATGGCTTTGTTGTTTTTTTTTGTTTGTTTGTTTGTTTGTTTTTTGGTAGTTCTGCTTTATTTGATTTTTCCCTACCTACCCACCTCCTTTCATGTGACAGAGATTACAGAGTGTGGAACTTTGTTAGACTGAAATCCCTCCCAAGGGGCCAAATGTGTTTGTTCAGCTCCATGGGTGGTATACCAGCCTAACAAAGGCCCATGAACTGAAATCTGTTCACATGGACTAGATTAATTAATCAGGGGTTCCCCTGATCACTCCTGCTACATTTTATTATTATTTTTAATGGAAAAAGTAGAGTAGGACTGCATTATCACTGGTTTAAAAATAACATTCATTCTCCCATGGAAACAGATGTTCCCCTGTCGTTCATTCTGTTTCAGCTCAAACAGTCTACTTACTATCCTCTGAACATGACATTATATCTCCATGACTTTGCAGAAACCACCCCCCCACTCCCACCCCCATTCCTAGAATCTTCTTCCTTGTCACTTTGGCCTCTGGACACTCTTAGCTCCCTCCAAGTCCTAGTTCAAATACCACCTCCTTCAAAGTACCTTTCCTGGTATCCCCATTGTGAGTGTCCCCTGCAACATATCACTGTTTATTTTTTATGTATCTTGTCTTTATCTGTCTGCTAACATGCTATTTGCCCTTAGTAGAATGGAAGCTAATTAAACTAATTGAGGATAGTCTTGCTTTTGTATTTGCATCTCTAGACCCTAACATTGGCATATGGTAAGCACTTAATAAATGCACGCTGATTGAGTCAAGAGGGTTGCCAAGACATAATTTTATCAAAAGTAAGCCTAGGTCCACTCTTGGATTCCATGTTTAATATGTAGCTGTCTTCTTTTATCTTACATACATTTCCAGACCTCCTCCAACCTCATCTTTTCCCCCTTATCCACTTAGTGCCATTGAATCTCAATTTTTAAATACACTGAGAATCTTCTGTTTGAGTGTATATACACTGAATTTAAAAAATATTTCTAACCTTAATAAAACAATATAGCTTCATAGTCATTACTAGCAATTTTGACATCTGTGACAAGCTTCACAAAATATGCCCTCAAATTAACCTTTAAATCCAAACTTGGTTTGGGGGTGGTAGTAAGGATATCTGGCAGTGAGGGAGTAGAAGTAGGGTATCAAATAATTTCCAGTGTTAATTAAGTGTTTTCACTAAGTAGGTACTAAGTTGAATTGTTTCTATCTTGCTACAGTACCCTCTATAGTTTGGTGCCCTGGAACAAGGCCCCATTCATTCTACCCTCATTACAACTCTAATAAAAGTTTATCTCTCTTGTCTAAAAACTCAAAGAAAAAAAAATTTTAAATCAAAAGAGTCCAATTCTTATGTCTCCAGATTATATATTTTCAGAAAGAGATCTTTAGAAACAATCCAAATAAATTACCTTGAAAATTCTTTTACTATATTATTAATTTCCATTCTACACCAATAATGAAAAATGGAACCATGGGATAGCATAAAATAGAAAAGGTAATTATTCTCCCCATGTTTTACCCTTCCCAAATATTGATCTAGTTTTTTACTAGCCCTTGAGATGTAGCTCAAACTAGACCCTGGTTTATTTCTGATGCAAAGAACCTTGGGAATCCAATTTGACTTTATAGAATGAATAAAAAGAATCAAATGGTATTTATTAAGTACTTACAATGTTCCAGGCAATGTTTTAGGCAGTGTTTAGGGATACAAATACAAAAATGAGATAATTCCTGCCTTCAAGGAATTTATATTCTAATATTCAGAGATAACACACATAGGGGAACAGAGGCCAGCAAAAGTACTGTGACTTACTCTGGAAATCACAATATGATGATGTGAAGCTCCAGTTCAATCAGAAATCATTGCAAGATTTTCTATGAAGGGAAGGCAACCCCTGGTGGAATTCTAGTATAATCTCAATCTTTCCAGGATCCTCTGAATCAGGGATGAAGTAGGACCACTCTGGAGTAGATATTTCATCCCTTCAAGACCTAGTATCATGGAGACTAAGCCAGAATCAGAATGTTTGGGGGGAAAAGTTTGAGTGAGTGGGATGAAAGACAGGCATATTGACCCTTACTTTATGTGAAACTATTGAACTGAATAGCTTGAAATGAATGTTATGGGCTTTGGAGACTTGCAAAATGGAGAGAATTCTCAAAAAAATAAAGAAAAAAAAACACTTGAAAGTGGAGAGCAGACCACAAATTAAAGAGATATTCTAGAACTGAACTTTCCTCTGCCATATGACAGTTTAATCACCCTGACTCCTCAGCATAAAATCTGGTTTTGTCAGATAGTTTCTAACCATAATTTACTTTAACCATCCTACTGAAGTTCTGAAGGAGCCGACAGCTAGTTCTGACAAAAGCGAACTTAATTCATTCCTTGAATTGCTGAAATGTTCTTGTCTTCTATTGTGCTGAAGAGCCCAAGGAATATTATTTTAAGTCAAAAAGGTGAAATGAAAAAATACCACACAAAAATACTTTTAAAAAAGAAAGATATTTCATTTTCTTTGGAGAGCCATGATCTACTTTTTCTCACCAAGAATATTTTTTTCTAGGAATTGAGCTTGAGTGATTTGACTTGATATACCATTCATTTCTAAAAGGCCAAAACTCAGTGAATAACTTCCAATTTAACTGGCATTCCAAGCTGCAATTAATCTTGTAGGTTTCATTTAGAGTAGGTGTATCCTAAGCCAATAATTCACTTCAAGGTTTTAGAAATCATTTACGTGGGGCCTTGACGTTACTCTTCATCTTGTCAATAAAGATACTTGTCTTCAGGGAAGCAACACAAAATTCAGAATGCTTTTGATCCTTATCTATTATGTATTTCAGAGCCAGGTTGGAACACAGGTGCAGGACAGGAAGCACACAGTGAAGGGAGGAGGCCCAGGAACTCACCTTCATCTCAAAAAGACAAGGCTGCCCAGGGAGAGGCCCTTACCTTAGCTGCAGTTTCTCCCTGCACCTGTTCCTGCCCCTAAATGGCCTAGATCTCCTACCAGCTGATTTTGGTCTCATTCTTTCTAGATTTTCCCTAATGACTTTCCATTCCTTATGGTAGATGCTTTCCTATATTCAAACAACTTTATCCAAAGCACTGGGTTTATGTCAAGCACTGGCCCCTGAAGACTTCATTTCTTAGCAGTAGTTGACAATTAGTCTTAATATTGACCAGCCCAGTTCTTGCTTGAAAAGACCTTCTACATCTGCCACAGAATTGCTAAAATACTAGGATAAAATTCTGTTTATAAGTAACATAAACTATTCACCAAGGAAAGCAGATCTGAGTTCATATCCTGCCTCAGACTTATTAGTTGTACAAACCTAGTCAAATCACTTAACCTCCAGTGCCTGAGTGTCCTCGTTTATGAAATAAAGGCACCAGACTCAATGGTCACAAAGGGCCCTCTGAGCTCAAAATCAATGTGATCTATGTTCCTGTTATCTAGAAGGGGTTCTGACAGGAGAAAGATAAAATAGAGGCAAATAATTTTAGCATCTAATAAAAATGAGGACAGCTAGGTGACACAGTAGATAGAGCACTGAATCTAGAGTAAGGAAGACTCATCTTCCTGAGTTCAAATATGGTCTTAGATACTTACTAACTGTGTGACCCTAGGCAAGTCACTTAACCCTGTTTGTCTCAGTTTCCTCATCTGGAAAATGAGCTAGGAAGGAAATGGTAAGCCACTCCAATGTCTTTGCCGAGAAGACCCCAAATGGGGTCATGAAGAGTCAGACATAACTGAACAACAACAATGTAATAATTATTATTATTATCAATGTAGTGCATGAGAGGCATTATAGTATAGTGGATAGAGTGCTGTACATGGAGTTAGGAAGCTCTGACAAGTACTGCTTCTGATACCGTGTGTGTGACGTTGGACGAGTCACTTACATACTCTGTGCTTCACCTCAGACAACTCCCCAAGAGTTTAAATTAGAGTATGAGAAGGAATGAGTTCAAAATCATAGGTCCTCGATATATAAAGTATGTTAGGATTTGCAGAATGCTTTCTCTACAGAGGCAGGTAGTAGAAATATGATTACATACTTTTTACATATAAAGAAAGTTCTGGGAATTTGAATGACTTGCCTGTGACAGCACTGATACTAAGTGTCTGAGGTAGAATTCAAATACACCTAAATTCTCATTAAAGTCAGTCCTAAGAAAGGTAATTATCTATACTTAAGATGTGAGATACAGGAATTCTACCTATCTTTTCATCAACCAAAGGACCAGAAATTCCTGTCATTAGACTTCATGGATTATGGATTTAGAGCTGGAAAGGATCTTGACACCCATCTAGTCCAATCAATTCCTAATTTTACAGATGAAGAAATTGAGACCCAGAGAAATCATGACTTGTTTCTTTGTTTTTAGACACCAAGTCTCTGAGAAACACTGAGAAGTTAATGTCATTAGCGTTCATTAAGACTATAACAAAAAAAAAATTATCAGATTAGTTATTCAGTCATTTGACACATATTTATTTATTAAGTTCTTACAAATGTAGGACCCAGAGGTTGGAGTTGAGAGTTAAGGAGGATGGGGAAGATAGAAAGTTTAAATAATGCATCATCTATACCCCTATACAGCTTACAGTCTATTGCAGATAGCACAAGGAAATAGCATACGAGTATAAATTATACATCCTCAAAGGGCCTCATTTAGTAATTTCTAGCAAGTCTCTAAAGGAATGATAAACTCATGGAGTGAGTTTTGGTTGTCTGAAATATAATAGGTACTTAAATGCTTGTTGACTTGATTAGGATGGGCAGAAAGGAGTAAAATCGAGTATAGCATTTACTTTGGGGGAGAGGAAATAGGTAGAAGAAAGATCATAGAAGGAAACTGGGTAGTCAGGGAGTCATCAAATGTTCTAAGAACCAGCATCCAGCTTACAATGAGTGAAGTATTAAACTTAGCATAAGTACAGAAAAATGTTTTCATATATGTCTATCAATGTGTGGTTTTTCTGTTGAGATTTATTTGAGTATCAGTATGACTTAGTGTACTGGGTTTAGCCCCTGATCAGTAACTACCTAGCTATGTCACCTTGGACAAGTCACTGAACCTTAGAATAAAAGAACTTAGAGCAGAAAGGGACCTTAGAAATCATTTAGCCCAACAGTTCTTCATTTTTTGGAGGTGTTATGGACCCCTTTGACAGTCTGGTGAAGCTTCAGAATAATTCTTTTCAATGCATAAAATAAAATACATAGGATTACAAAGGTCCAATTATAATGAATACAGCTATCAAAATAAAAAAAAAATTCATGGACCCCAGGTTAGGAATCCTGATCTAGTTTAACATCCTCATTTGAAAAATCAGGAAACTGAGGCACAGATAGGTGAAGTGACTTACTTAAAGACACACAGATAGTAAGAAACTGCTCCAGGATTCAAACCCAGGGATTTTTAAAAGTCAGGACTTTTCCATTTTGTGGTGTTTTCTGTCTGTATCTCACTTTCATTATCTGTAAAATGAAGGGGGGTGGACTCCAAAGTTCCTTCCTGCTGTGTGGCTCATGCATACTAGGCCTTTCATGTGAAAATGTTTGAAACTCAATGATTCCAGAAGTACTTGCAAGGCAGTGTGATGTAGGAACAGAATAAATTCACACTGCTGACTTTCAACACATATATTCCAGGTCTAAGGAAGCTAAGTGGTGCAGCAGATGGAATGCCAGTCCTGGAGTCAGGAAGACCTGAGTTCAAATCCAGCCTTAGATATTTAGCTGTTTGACCCTGGGCAAATCACGTAACCTTCTTTGCCTCACTTTCCTCATCTGTAAAATGAGCTAGAGAAGGAAATGGCAAACCACTCCAGTATCTTTGCCAAGAAAACCCCAAATGGGGTCACAGACAGTCAGACACAACTGAAATGACTAAACAACAACAAAACTAAGGAAGCAAATTAAAATGAAGACAACTGAAGAACTACCTCTGTGTCAGCTTCCATTCGTTCTCTCCCCCAACCTTTGACCCTTGAATGAATTATGGTTGGGGGGGAGGAATTAAAGAAGAAAAGAAAAAAAATCTACAAGGGCCTTGTAAAGGAAAGAAAGAACCTTTGTGTAGGGGTTGTGGATTTAATTCTTTCTAGGATTGTTTTTCTTTCTAATAAAGCAATTGTAATTCATGAATTCAGAAATATAGTCCAAATGCAGATGAAGATAAATAGCACATGAGCCATCTGAAGCAGCCAGATTCACTGGGGAAATTAGGAAGTGTCATCAGGAGAGTTAATGGAAAGTCCATTCATCCTCATTTTCAGGCACAATGAATGGGATCCCCACCTTGGCCTATCAGATCTACTTTTAGATCAGCTCTTCTCCACAGGCAGAGAAAGTGTTTGTCACCCACATAAATTAAGCTGCAGCAACATCACTTTCAAAGACCCCAAACAATAGCTTTGGAATTTTTTCCCCTTTTCTGAATAAAAGAATAGTTAAGCAATCTTTCCTACTATTTAGGGGGATATTTCTGTTTTGTAAACGTGAATAATCAAGACTTGACACCAGGGTGTTCCTCAGGTAATTGGCAGAGACATTTTGCTGGACAGCATATGGCCCCAGGAGTGCCGGGCTTGTAGTCTCAGGAACAGAGATAATGGCATAAATTATGCATTTCTGTGAAGCTCATCACTATGGTCAGTAGGTGGTCAGAGCTTCAACCTAATTATACCTGTTTCCCATACTTAAAATAGCTTTCAGTTTCAGTATGAGATTCATTGAATCACAGACAGAGGAGGAAGGGACCTCAGGGGTCATTCAGTTCAACCCTTATCCAAAGCATGAATCCTACATACAACAGCCATTAAAAAAAAAAAGAAAAAGAAAAGATCATCTGTCTCTGCTTGATGACATTCAAAGGTTTCACTGCCTTAGGCAGATTACATATTCTACTTATCTTATGCTGAATTGAAATCGATTTCCTTGTACCTTCCTAGTTTTGTCCTAGGCAACCAAAAGAGAAAAAATTGCATCATTCTTGCACATAGGATTATAGAGCTAGAAATGGAAGGGTCTTTGGAAGCCATGCAGTTCATTTTATGAAAGAAAAAACTGAGGTCTGGGGAAGTTAGGGGACTCATTCAAGGTAAGAGTTAGAAAAAGGATTTGAACAAAAGATTTCTGATTCCAGAGACAATGCTCTTTCTCTGTACCATGCATGATAACCCTCTAAGCCTTCTCTTCACCAGATTAAATATGCCTATTCTTTCAACCAGTCTCATAAAGCATGGTTTCTAACCTCTTTATTATTCTGATTAATTTCCTCCAGATGTGTTCTTGCTTGCAGATTTCCCTTTCAAAATGTGGCACCAAGCTCTGGACATAACATTCCAGTACTATTTGTCTTTCTTTGAATGCACTGTGCCTGGCACATAGTAAGCACTTAATAAGTGCTTAATGACTGACCAGTTAAGAGTTCATGGGAATATAAATTTGCTATACTTCTATTAATGAAGCCCAAGATCATATAGTACATGAACTATGTAAATAATAGGTGTTCTGTCACCAAGATAACATCAACTTTTTGGCTGCCATATCTCATGGCTTCAATATGTGACATTTAAAAAGTTCAAGAGACATAATTGCTAGGTAATTGATCATATTATTAATATTGCTAATATTTTGTCAATAAAAGGAATGGTCATTTGGCCATCTTTCTTGGACCAAAGACAATTCATGGCTGTGGGCTCACAGTTCATATGCCTTTGGAAAGATGGATTGACCTGGGGATGGAAGTCAATTCTAATTGGTTAACAAATAATGAGAGAATGAATATTATAATGAGAAGTGGGCTTATTCTAATGAGGGTCTTGAGGTACTTGACACTAAGCATCCAAATCTTAGTCAAAGAGACTTATCAATTTCCATATCACCCATGTGACAAAAGGGAGAATCCACATTTTCCCAGACCTGTCTGAATAAACACAATAAGCAGGAATCTACCCATTCACCCAAACTTAAAATTTCTTTACAGTCTTTGATCAGATCTTAGCTTTCCTGGCTGGGTAAGTCTTAGCCCAAGATTTCCCCCACTGGTTGATTTCTGGATGAGGAAGTAGAAAAGGGGAAAAGCCTTGGTCCTAATTCAACAATAAGTTATTAAATATAAGACAGAAATAATAATTTCTTTCAAATAGAATCTCTAAGTTTTTTTTTTTTACATGAAATGCTTTTTATAAACATGTCTCCCCTCTACCTCACTTAACAATATGGTTTTTTTTTGGTATTTTTTTTTTTGCTAGGCAATGGGGTTAAGTGACTTGCCCAAGGTCACACAGCTAGTTAAATGTCAAGTGTCTGAGGCCGGATTTGAACTCAGGTTCTCCTGACTCCAGGGCCGGTGCTCCATCCACTATGCCACCTAGTTGCCAGATTAATTAATGAGATTAATGAATTCTTTATAAACCCACACTGATTTTTAGTGATCCCTGCTTCCTTTTGTAAGTGCTAAGAAAATATCTTTTAAAAAACTTCATCCAAGAATTTCACCAGAAATCAACTTACATCTATTACCATACTATTTTAAATATTCACTTTACTCTTTTTTGAAATTTGGGATATTATGGACTATCACTAGTCCTGGAACATCTTCCTCATTCACCATGATTCCTCAAAGATCACTGAGAACAGTTCTCCAATTATATTTTGCCCATCCTTTCAGTATGGTGTAATGTCAAAGTGCCAAGCCTGGAGATGTGAACACACTGAGAATAGTTTAGTGCTGTCTTATCATCTTCTCATTTATCTTGGGTTCCAACTGATTGGTAAACAGTTTGTTCTGTGTTTCTTCATCTGAAAAATAATTCTCCTTTATAGAGAAAACAAAATTACAATAGGAGGTAAGCAGTTTTGCTTTCATTCTCTTACTCATTTTCATCTTCTCTTCATCAAGTGTGGTCTCTTACCATCAGGAGAAGATCTCATGCTCATACTTGCACAAGCATGTACCATCACACCTGGCACATACTCTATATGTAGCTATGCTTTCTGCCTACACCTAACAGGAGACCCTGATCTTTCTCTTATCTTCAACATAACTTTAAAAGATTTTTTATTATCTTTAGTATTTATCAAAAACTCTAGTTCATGCTGGGCTTTGAAATTCCTGGCACTATTTTTAAAAAACCATGCAACACTTTGGTCTTCATCCTTAGTTCCTGATCTTTGCCTTCATTTCTTATCCATACTCAAACTGATTCATGATGTCAGAGATTTGACTTCCCTTGAATCATGCAGATTGCAATTTGTCAACATCTGTCTATCCCATGTGACTCTTATACCATCCCCCATAAGCTTATCATGAGGTTCACTCAATATGCTAGAGACTTTCTTTGTTTTCTCTTGACTTAGGAGACCCAGGGAGCACTCTGGCAATCCATCTGCCATGCATCATTTTTTCCACACAATTGGAAAATTTTTTTCCATGCTACTCTTCTTATCGTAGAATTCCTTGATGATGTCTTTTACTATGGTTCCTTTTTGGAGTTCCTTATTGGCTAAATGATGCAGCCTATTCACAATGATTATGTACCTCTCAACATGATATTAATTCTTTTAATTCTTTGAAGCAATTATATTTCATTTTTTTGTGAGCTTCAAATATATCTTGCTCAGCACCAGACCTCCACATGACTTCCCAATCATTTCCAAACCAGGACGTCTACACTCCAGCCAACCTTTTCATCCCTTTCTTTTTCTATAACCTTAGTCTCTGAGCCTGGGCTCTGATAGATGGGCCTTCACCTTATCTTGCCCAGAACCAGGCTTCCACATCAGTTCCTGGCTATTTCTAAATGTTCATATACTCTCTCTTACTAGTTCCCTTAATGTGTTGTTTTCTACTATTCAAATGTAAGCCCCTGGACAGTAGGGATTATTTTGCTTACTTCTACTTCTATCTCTGGTGCCTAGCACAATTCCTAGTAAATAATAACAGCTTAATAAATGGGTTTTTATCATCATCATCATCATCATCATCATCCTCTACAGAGCAATGCTGCCAGAATGTAAAAACTAAAAAAGATGGGCAATCTCTTTTAAAAAGATAAGATACTTTTAAAACCTAAGTTAGTTGATGACTTACTCTTTGGTTTCTTGGGAAACCTTTTTCTCTTCAGAATCAATTGTGACTACCTCACCAGTACTTTTCTCTGGAGAGCCTCCTATCTCACAAAAAGCCTATGGCAATGAGGGCAAGATTTCTCTGCAACTTCCCATTCCCACGCCCAACTCCCAGCTTTCATATCACTGAAGCAAAGGCAGGCCTCACACAAGATTAAACATCTTAGAAAACAGTAACAGAGAGTAGGCACCAGAAACATAAACAATAGCTAAACAGCCTCAGGGTAGCAGAAGAGAATAGAAAGGAATGAATCCTTTCTCTAATAGAGACCTGCTTGTTTTGCAAATAGCTAACATTTTTGCGGGAGATGGGAGGCAGTATTTAAACTTATGCCACAGGAAGGCATTACATTATTATAGTGTAGTGTTTCTCAAGTTTATATTTGTCTCAAGGCCCCTTTATACTATTAAAAATTATTGAGGCCCCTCAAGGAGCTTTAGTTTATATGAGTTATATATAGTTTTGACCTCATGGATCCCCTGAAAATGTCTTGGGAATCCTGGATAACACTTCGAGAAAGAGTTAATTGCTATAGTAAGAGTATTTATTTACTCATCCCCACTAAAACTAGTCACTATTTCCAAATGCAAAAAACTTGATCTCCCTGCAATCATTTCATCATTCGTAAACAAGGAACATGATACTTGGATTGATGTAAAGATAGTACCTCGTAAGCTGTAAAGCACAAAATAAATGTTGTCGTTCAGTCATTTCAGTAGTGTCCAACTCTTCGTGACCCCATTTGGAGTTTTCCTGGCAGAGATACTGGAGTGGTTTGCCATTTCCTTCTCCATCTCATTTTACAGATGAGGAAACTGAGGAAAATAGGGTTAAGTGACTTGCTTAGGGTCATACAGCTAGTGAGTGTCTGAGCCCAGATTTGAATTCAAGCTGATAAGTCTTCCTGACTTCTGGCCCATCACTCTATCCACTGTGCCACCTAGCTACCACAGGATACAAATGTCAGTTACTGTTATTTTTATCTAATCCAACTCAATCCTATCTAATAAGCACTTATGAAGCGACTACTACGCTAGAGGAGTAGGAAAGAAAAAAAAAATCTTTCTCTCAATAAGCTTACATTCTACTGGATGAGAAGAACCATGGAATGAAGAAACTGTAAGAGAGTTACCCAGTGGCTCTTAGTAAGTTCAAGTAAAGCATCATGTATAATTATACCGTAATATACTGTACTATTCTGTTATGTTACATCGTTGTTGTTCAGTCACGTCCAACTCTTCATGACCCTGCGGACCATGCTGTCCGTGGGGTTTTCTCTACAAAGATACTGAAGTGGTTTGCCATTTCTTTCTCTAGTGAGTTAAGGCAAACAGAGTAAGTGACTTGCCCAGGGTCACATGGCTTGTAAGTGTCTGAGGTCAAATTTGAACTTAGGTCTTCCTGACTCCAGGCCCAGTGCTCCATCCAATGAGTCATCTAGATGCTCCTGTGTCATATTATGCTATATAATGCTACATCATATTATGTTGTATATTATACTATACTATATTGTATTACACTACATTATAGCATACTATATCCTGTATTATACTACATATTATTTTATCCTGTATTGTACTATGCCATATAATACTATACCATATTGTATCAGATCAGATCAGATCATGCTATACTATATTGTATTATGTCATACTATGTCAAACCATATTATAATCTATTTACATCATATTATACTGTATTGTATTATGCTGTATAATAGTATGTTAAACTATATAATATTTTATTATATACTATATTGTACTATGGCATAATATTTTATTTACATTTTATATTGTATTCTACTATACTTTTTTTTATATCATATCTTATTATCACATTGCATTCTATTCTTTTTTTTCTATTCAAGGTGTCAAACTTCTCACCAGCATGAATAATGCTGGAACCAGATTAAGATGTAATGGGAAATGTTTAACAAAATAAAATAAATACAATAGAATATAATGTTAATTTGTGGTTTTTGAATATTGTATTACATTGCATTGTGTTGCATTATGTTATGTCATGTCTGACATAACTACATTATATGATTGTTTTCATATAGTACAGCATTGCATAGTGTAGCACAGTATAGTATAATATTCTCTTATATTGTATTATTGTTACCATCATCAACAACTTTTCATTTCTTCTATATACTTGCACTGAGGAACTTTCTCTACCAGTGTAGATTTATGCAGCCTCTGAAATTTAGAGTGGTGGAGAATGAAGGGAAAGGGAAAAAGAGCTGAGAGCTTAAATGATTGGCTCTGGGTTCACAGCTGGCAGAACTGGAGCCTGAACCCAGGTTTAACTAACTCCAAGACCAATTCTCTAACCACTATACCATGCTGCCTCTCAGGAAATGTGATATACAAGATATTTTGAGGAGAAGGCTAGAACTAACACCTAGTGGGATCAGAAAAGACTCAGCATAGGAAATGGTCCATGGCCTTGAAGGAAGCCAGAGATTCTAAGAGGAAGATGTGAAGGAGTCTAACCCAGAAATGAAGGACAATCTGTAGAAAGGGACAGCAGAGGCAAGAGATGGAAAGTCTAGTTTATGGCACAAGTAAGGGCAGTTTGGCTGGAAGATAGTGTAAGAAGGGAGTAAAATGAAATAAACCTGGAAAGATAGGCTAGAGCCCAGGTTGCAAAGAGCTTTAAATGCCAGATTCAGGAGTTTGTATTTTTATCTTGATGCAAATGAGAGCCAATGAAGGTCTTTGAGTAAGGGAGTGGCAGGGTCAGACTCTAACAAGCTCTAACAAGATTATTTTGGCAGTTCTGTAAAGTATAGAATGGAGAGGGGAGAGACTTGAAAAAAGAGATTATTTGTTGTTATAACAGGTCAAATTGTCTTTGAACCTAAGTTTGCACAGCTTTAAGTCCTACTCGATCAATTGATTAATTGATTCATGAAAGTAATTGCACATTAAGCTATATTCAGTGTCTTTTGACAGCTGTGTCTTTGCTGAATGGTTATCTAAACTAATTAACCCTTCTCACTTAGTTACCTCACACTTGCACTGAGGGGAGCTTCTTCATGTCTTCAGTAAAGTCTGTTGTGATCATTGTTGTTGTTGTACAGTCTTTTTAGTTATGTCTGACTCTTCATGACCCAATTTGGGGTTTTCTTGGCAAAGATACCAGAGTGGTTTGCCATTTCCTTCTCCAGTTCATTTTACAGATGAGGAAACTGAGGTGAACAGAGTTAAGTGACTTGCCCAGGATCACATAGCTACTAACAGTCTGAGGCCGTATTTGAACTCAGGAAGATAGTAAGTGTTTCTGACTTTAGGCCCAGTATTCTATCCACTGAGTCACCTAGCTGTCCTCCTGTGATAATATCTCAGTCTAATTATTTCATGCTCCCCCAGTGGAATCAGTGGGTACCTTTCTTACAAATGTAACATATTCTAAATATAGGTCAATACTTAATATCTGGTCACTGAAAAAATCCTTTACTCTAAAAAGGATGACTTGTTATTACTGCCTTAAAATCTGCTCCTCTAATAGTATTCTCTAATATAACTGCCATTTCTAATTGACCCTTATTCGTTAATTAATTTCTAGTTCTAAGACACCTTTCCACATCCGAGTAACTGAATGCTCCTGAAGGATACTTTCCCACCAAAGACAAATTGCCTCATTTTGTCCAAATGTAGTCTCTGCATTACAGCTTTTCCGGTATTAGATAATTTAGTTACAGAGGGTTAGTGTGGCATAGAGCACAAGTCAAACTCAAAGAAAAATGAGGCTACTAAATCATACAGAGGAATCCCTGTAGTCACATAACTGACTTGAAAAACCACACATTAACATTTTATATGTTCTGTTTTATTGCTGGAGAGATGAACTTAGAGCTAGGAAGATGGGTTTAAGCCTCACCTTGGACATCTATTTGCTGTATAATCCTATGAAGATCTAGGTTTATATCCTGTCTTTGTCACATTCTGCTTGTGTGACCATGGTCAAATCACTTAATCTCAATGACTTGGTAACTCTCTGAAACTGTAAACTACATATGAGTTGATGATTTCCACTGGTAGAAGAATTTTTATTCTGGGAGTTCTTTATCCGTATGAAATCATAGGTCTGGATCCCTCAGAACATACAAATACTACATTATACTTTAATAACTCACAGATCTATGATTTCACCAGTGTGGATATTCCTTAAAGCTCATGGTTCCTCCATAACTTAATAAATGGTCCTTGAGAGTTGCTAGGGCTGAACAATTCATCCTAGTGTTGTCAAGCAAGAGCCAAGCTCTGTGAATTTAGATAGGCCTTAGGACAAGTATTCAAAGTGTTTTTGGCCAGCTAGGTGGCTCAGTGGATAGAGTGCCAGGTCTAGAGTCAGGAAGACCTGAGTTAAAAATCCTGCCTCAGACACTTAGTAGCTGTGTGAGCCTAGGTAAGTCTTTGACCTCTGTTTGCCTCAGTTTCCTTATCTATAAAATGAGCCAGAAAAGGAAATAGCAAACCATTCCAATATCTTTGCCAAGAAGACCCCAAATGGTGTCATAAAGAGTTGGACATGACTGAAACAACTGAACATCATCATCATCATCATCATCATCATCTTTGGACAACATACAACATAAACATGTCCCCAGTACTCAAATTCTTCCTAACTTTGTCAAATATGCCAGAGCTTGGAACTATTGGCACAGCCTTTGAGAACCTGGGGTTACCATGATGAGGAAACAGAGAAGGACTTGGAGGAACACGCCATAATCTTAATGAATGTGTTGTATTTTAATTTCCTTCTCCTAACAGAACCACTTTATTATCCTGCTATGGGGTATGGGACCTAAATCTCACTCAGAGGCAAACCACATTCCATCAGATTCTTACTATTATAGTTCAGGGACATGATTTGATCCACCATGTAGTCAATCAATAGATCAATTTCAATCAACAAGCATTTATTAAGCATTTACTTCATGCTAAACACTGCTAATTTAGGGGAATACAAAAATAAAGGGTCTCTTGAGCTCACATTCTAATGGATTCAAAGGGCATAAAATTATGAGTTTAGTGATAAGAGTTTTTTATTGTCTTATTTCACTAGAGAAAATTTCGCAAAGTTGGTAAGAATAATTGACATAGAAAGATACATAGATACAATTTTCCAAGAATGCCTGAGGACAGAAAATCTAAACCATAGTTAGAAGTGGTTATATATAGACTGTGGGTACACACATCAGTATAGACTTTTCCTTGACACATGGAAAGATACAAGAAATGACACAGGATCTCAAAGATGCCACCATCATCATCCTCATAAGGGAAGGCAGGAAAGTAAACTATGACCATTACCAGGTAACAGATAAGTCCAGGATGGACAAGTAACCTTGCCTACACATATTTTATGCCTTTTCTAGGCAGGATATTGAGGATTTCTTAAACTTAGTTTTATTTCCTAAATTCTTCTTGATTCTTAAAAGTTGCTTTGTGACCCCTTCCTTCAAGTCTGGCTTTTTGATGAAAGGTACTTTTCTCTGATTTCTCTTGAAACTACCTGGTTATTGAAATGGAAATTTCAGATACGTTTTCAAATTAAATTTCATTTATTTTAGACAGCAGTTTCCCTTGTGAAGTCATCAGGACTAGGAAATTTTCAATTCTTTATGTCTTTGCTTTTCTTCCCCTGCTTTCTCTACTCTCACAAACCCCAAACCCTGCTACCTCAAATGTTATTCATAGTATTCCAGTAGCTATTATGGTGTTTAGTAAATACTTGCTAATGATTGATTTATGGACAGTTCATTATAGTTCACATATCTGGGCACCTGGCACGAAGGGGAATATAAAGCTAAGGGAAATATAGATAGGAAGGGCTGAAGCATTTTGAAGAAAATTTCCACAAATGGGGTAGGTGGCCTGACATATTCTTTAAATCATCCTTTCTAAACATCAGCACCTCTGTTTCAAGTGCCTCCTTACATCCAAAAGTTGCTTATAGTTGTATGTATTGTCTCAGACTGTATTGACTGACTTCTATATATAGCTCAAACTCTGATGTTGATCCTTTGAAGGAGGAAGAAACTCTAGGATCTGAAAGGAGAGATAGTCTTTTAATTTCATTCTACTAGGAATCAAAAAACCAGGGTTCTAGTTCCATCTCTACCACTCAATAGGTGTGTACTTGAGAAAAATCATTTACTCTTTCTGGTCCTCATTTGCCTCAATCTTAAATTTTGTTACATTGGTAGATCCATTATTTCATGGATGTAAGAACTTTCACCATCAATTCGGGTTCTAATCCCTCCATGTTTTCCCATTCTATGTGATTTACTAGAAGCACTTTAAAAAAATGCTCTAGTAGCGTGTTTTCCCATAAGTCCTTCATAGTGTATATGCCTAAGGTACTGGAGGTCTTCCCCTGGTTCTTTAATATTTGATCTCTCCATTAGTCTGAAAAATCCATTTTTCTGGCTGCCCAGCAGTCTAACCCACAATACACACAGAAATATATAAGATTTATAGATACATATATCATATACACAAATATATCTAATGTTATTTAACATACATTTATTAAGTGAATGAATGAAAAATTTTAATATTATTTAATATTAAGCACTCACTATGTGCTAGGTGCTGGGGCTAAAAAGATAAAACCAGAATAGATCCTTATGGCAAAAGACATATTATACAACCAAATGGACACAGTCTGATTTTAAATGTTGGAGATGAGTTACAGTGAATGTTGACAGCTTTTTTGCCTTGGTATTGGTCTGGGACACAAAAGAAATTACATTTATTTGGATGTCAGGAAATAGACTAACAATATAGCCTGGAAATATAAAATAGTTATACCTGAAAATATTTGGAATTTGGTTCAAGGGCAAAATATTTCTGCTATCAATTTAGGCTTTCTCATGAATTATGGAGACTACATAAGGACAGGAAATTTTGACAGTATCTTGCTGTGATACAACATGCTCTTCAAAGGCTGCCCAGTCCTAAAATTTTTATTTTTTGACCTTATTGGGGTTAAGTGATTTGCCCAGGCTCACACAGCTAGTAAGTGCGTGTGGCCAGATTTGAACTCAGGTCCTCTTGACTCCAGGGCTGGTGCTCTATGCACTGCACCACCCAGCTGCACCAGTCCTTAAGTTTTAAAATAATTTTTTTCTTACACAATACCCCATCCCTTTTCTGACTTTAATTTGATTGTTTGTGGTTATTTGAATTCTCTAGCCCTTCAAATATGGAAATATAACTATTGTGATATAGTGATTGAGAGAAACGATTATTAAATAACCAATTTTGGGGAAGATCCAGGGTTTTTTTTCTCTTCCTATTTCTTCATTCTCTACTGAGTCAAAGCAACATCTGAAGGATATTGCTGATAATGAGATTAGATTAACTTTCTCCTCAGTCTTGTTTAGACCCCACCTAAGTGGAGAAGCCCATGGTGTTCTACTCAGGCTTGGGTGGTAGGCGGAGAGAGATCCTTTGTCTAGATTGCTTTAGTTTGGGGGTGGTCTGAGAGAGAAAGTGATCAGAGCCCCTCAGCTTCTCATTAGAATAGGTCTACCCCTCATTATAATATATATTCTTCTCATTAATTGTTAATCAATCATTGCCACCCTCAGGAATACCCACTCTTCCAAGGGCACATAAGCGCTGAGTGGGTTCCATGTTGGGTCTTTGGCACTCAAGAGTGCCACTGACCCCTTTTATTAATTATCCCCTAGCATAATTAATAAAATGATTAATTACCCAGAAATTATGTCTCTCAAACTTTTTATACATCACATAAGATCAAGAAATTCACTGAACAAGCAACTTTTTAAAAAAAATTTATTTATTTTATTTTTAATTTATGAAATAAAAAAGTATTTCCATAACGTAGTAGAATTCTTAAAAAAAGATTGTTGCTCTTGAAACTACAAATCTATTATGTACAACTTGCTATTCCATTTAAATATATAGAAAGTTATTATGTAGTGTTTTTCTCTTTTTTTCTTCTCTCCCCCCACCCCTGCTCTAGGGCTGGATACCATTAGACACAAAATATGTGTGTGTGTGTGTGTGTGTGTGTGTGTGTGTATACACACATATTAGTTCTTTCTCTGGATACAGAAAGTGACTTCTTTTATAGGTCTTTGGTATGACTTAGTTGCTCAAAGTTGTTCTTAAAACAATATTGCTCTTACTATATACAACATTTTCTTGGTTCTGCTCATTTCACTCTTTATCATTTTATGCAAATCTATCCATTTCTTTTTAAATCAAGTTCATCATCTTATAGTAGTATTACATCATAGTCATATACCATAACTTATTCAGTCACTCCCTAACTGACAGGAATCCCCACAATTCTATGTATTGTTTTCACTCCTCTTCCATAACCTCATGAAAACTTATTCTCTCCTTAAACTAAAAGGTATAAAAGACAAGCTTACCAAGATAAATGTTTAAAATGTTGCCCCTCTCATTCCAGTCTACTTTTTTTCCATTGTGTCTGACTCTTCATGATCCCATTTGGAGTTTTTTTGGCAAAGATCCCAGAGTAATTTGCCATTTCCTTCTCCAGCTCATTTTACATATGAGGAAACTGAGGCAAAGAGGGTAAAATGACAACAGCAAATAACAGGATTATAAGAAGAAAATTTGGTGGAGGGAAAGGACATCATTTGAGCTGTGCTTCATGAGAAGAGCCAAGATATTCTGCCCTACTGGGAGTAGGCCAACTTCTGAAGTGCCAGGAAATCCAGATGGCTAAGTAGGAGTCAAATGGAGTTTGGAACAATGATCTATTGGTGTAGGTTGGCTGTGGGGGCCAATAGGATCATAAATGTAGTTTTAGAAGGGCTTTAGAAGCTATTTAAACTATTCTCCTAATTTTTCAAAGAGTTAAGCGATTTGCTGAAGGTCATACAGGTAATTAGTCAAGATTTGAACTTAAGTCCTCTAACACAAGAACAAAAAGAAGAGTTAACACTATGGAAGAAACAGCCCAGGGTACAAATGAAGGACATTTTGTTCTGGTTCCTTAAATCTCTCTGCCTTGTATTTTTTTTTACAGTAGTAACATGCAAATAAGGCTGTGCAAGAGCTGGCTCAAATTGGCCAGTCAAGGAAATTGACAAAACCAGCACTTGATTTACTGTTTTGTTGATTGTCTAGCCTTAAAAAAGTAATGGAAAAAAATGTTAATGATGCAGATTAAACTTAAAAGTGTTTTGTGCATACATTTTTTTGGAGAGTTAGTTTTAAACATTTACCAGTACACCCCTTTATGCAATCCTTGCTGCCACAAAGTCTAATGCTCAGAAGTATTAGACTTGCCAAGGCACTGGACAAATGTGTTCACCCACATTATGTTGTGGTGTTGTTCATCCTTCTTACTTGATGAGGACCGATGATATCACGATGTTGAGATCAAGGTACAGTGTGTTTGACTGTGGCTGATCAGTCCAATGTAAACTTGGAAGGCTCTACCACAGGTTGGGCACAACCATTTGGGATGGAGATGTCTCTACATTTGCACATCTCACATTTCCTTTGTGCTACTATGATTCTGCTTAGCTTATAGAGCACAGTGCCTTCTTTGATTCAGGCATGCCATACCGGGCAGTCCTGTGCCAATGTTTCCCACATGTCACAATTGACACTAAAGTTCTTCAGAGAGACCTTGAAAATGTCCTTGTACCATTTCTTTTGACCTCTTGGTGAGCACTTGCCTGTGCTAATTCTCTGTAAAATTGTCTTTTAGGTAAATGTACATTTGGCATTCGAGCTACATGGACAGCCTGTTGTAGAGTTTGAATGTTTGGCAGCTCTGGTACCTTATCTTGCCAGGCGATCTTCAAAATCTTCCTAAGGCAATTCAAATGGAAATGATTCAGTTACCTGGCATGGCGCTGGTAGACTGTCCAGGTTTCACAGGTAAACAACAGTGAGATCAGCACAACAGCTCTGTACACCTCCATTTTGGTAGGTAGTCTAAGACCTCTTTTCTCCCACACTTTCCTTCAGAGACTCCCAAACACCAAGCTAGTTCTGTCAATGTATGTGACAACCTCCTCATTTATGAGCACGTCCCTGGAAAGTATATTGCCAAAGTAAGTGAACTTATCCACAGCCTTCAGAATTTCTCCATTTGCTCTAACTGATTGTTTCACTTGTGAATGGTGTGGTGCTGGCTGGTGGAGAACCTGTTTGCTTGGTGTTAATTGTCAGGCCAAAATTAGCACAGGTGTCAGAGAGTTGACCCATACTTTGCTGCATCTTGCCCTCAGAGGCTATATTGAGTGCACAATCATCTATGGACAAAAAGTCAAGCACCAAACTCTTCTTAAACATTAGTCTTGGCTTGTAGCGTTTTCAAGTTAAATATTTTATTTACCATCAGTGTGGCAACTGATCTTGTTGCCATTTTTGTCCTTGTTGAAGGTATCTGACACTCACATTGTGGAATGAATGAAAAACTATTTTTCTAGGGCCTGAGCTTCAATGATACTCTGTGTGTGTGCATGTGCATGCATTTGCATGCGTGCGTGCGTGCATGTATGCGTGTGTGTGTATCCAAGGCATTTTCTCTCTCAATTCTTCAATCTCTGTGATTTAAGGAAAATTAAATGCATTTACAATTGGCCAAGCTATAGCATGGTTTCTCAAAATCTAAGAATCTCCCTGAGAAGTTGGTTTTTAAATTTAGAGTCCAGAGCTTCTGCATTGTACTTCTTAAATCATAAGTGGAAAAGGATTAATGCAGTCAAGCAATTTGACATATGTATTGAATTCTTGTGAAATTTCCATCATCTAATTAGAAACATTATATTAATGTTGGATCATGACTGCATACAAGCATTTTCAGAAGAAGGTCCGTGTTTCATAAATAAAATGGAAATCAATATATATGGCACTCTTGACTTCCAATTCCTGACTTTATATATTTAGAAGACTAAGAAAACTTATTAGTTCCATCTTTAGAGGACAGGGGCCATGTTATGCATATTTTAGTATCTAACAAAATGCTTAGCACAATGCCCTAAACCCCACAATTGCTAAATTTCTCAGTAAATATTTGTTAAATAATGAATAAATGGACTTTTTAAATGATCACAACTAACTAAAATCAGTTTAGCATACTTCCAATACAGAACAACTGATGTTTCTCTGCAATGCCTGCCAAGTTACTTGTGAAACAAGATGTGTAAAATTTCCATGACACCAATATACCAATGAAAATATTGGGGTTGTTTCTACCTGCTTCACACTGCTCTTGTGTTTGTGAGCAGCAAATCTGACCCTACTGATACCCTAAGCCCAGGCATTTAGAACTATTGCCAAAAATTCCTTCCCTCTACCAGTTTTGATAATGTGGGCCAGTGAAAACCAGCTTGACTGGTATGGCCTCAGTCCCAAGGATGCCTATATACTAGAGTTTAACTGATCTGGATCCATGTCATTCTCCTTATCCCCAAGACATTTCATTTGCTTGCTGGGCCACAGTTAGAATTAAGTTTCCTGGCTTTCTGCCTTTCATTCCTTCATTTTTATTAGGAAATTAAAAGAATATCTAGATTTCAGTGGTCCAGATTATCTCACTGCTTTGCCTCAAGGGGAAGGGGAGGGCATAAGCATTTATTAAATACTTACTTTGTGCCAGGCGCTACTGTTAAGTGCTTTAAAAATATCTAATTTGGGGGCAGCTAGATGGTGCAATGGATAGAGTACGGGCCCTGGAGTCAGGAGGATCTGTGTTCAAATCCAACCTCAGACTAAACACATGACACTTACTAGCTGTGTGACCCTGGGCAGGTCACTTAAAACCAATTGCCTAAAAAAAAAACAAACCTAATTTGATCTTCACAACAAGTCTGAGTAGTAGATGTGATTATTATCCCTATTTTACAGATGAGAAAAGTGGGGCAGACAGAGGTTAAGTGACTTGCCCAGGGTCACACAGCTAGTAAGTATCTAAGGCTAGATTTGAATTTAGACATTCCTGAATCCAGGCCCAATGCTCTAACCACTATACCATCTAGCTGCTTCATGGGTGATAGGGTAGTTTCCTATTAGTGTTAAATTAGCTTTTTGGCTAAAATTCTGTAAGTTTGACCTCTGAGTGACTTTGGAATCTCAGACCAGAGTGTTCATACTGCTGATCCTACCAAACTTCCCTCATTCCTGCTTCCCTCCTCATCCCACCCCAATATTTCCCAAGATCTTCTTTATCTTTTGTTCCTCCACATCATTTTAAAAATATTTTCTAGATTTTACAAAGTTCTTTATATATTTGAGATATGAGACCTTTATCTGAGAAACTGTCTATAAATTTTTTGCCTGTCAATTAGGGAATGGCTGAATGAGTTGTGGTATATAATCATGATGGAATACTTCTGTGCTATAAGGAATGATGTGCTGTTAGATGAGATTTAATGAGATTTTAGAAAAATATGGATAGACTTGCATGAAATAATGAAGAGTAAAAGGAGCAGAACCAAGAGAACATTGTATATGGTAACATAAATATTGTTTTAAGAACAACTTTGATCACAAGTGTCTTATCAGAAACATTTCCCATATTTCTCCACTACAAATAATATACTTTTGGGTTTTAGACAATTTTTTATCATGTTATAGAAGAGTTCCTTCATTCCTTTGTGTTTTATTATTACTAAAATAGATTAATTTTATATTTAGTCAAAGGCATTTTAATAATGATATAATCATGTGATTTTAACATGATCTATTGTGTTAATTGTTTTCCTAATGTTGATCCATCCTTACATTCCTATTGGGAATACAACTTGGTCAGAATGATTACTTTGGGGATATATTGCCAAAACACATTTGTGAAAATTGTTCATTAAGGTCTATAATTCATTTTGTCTATATTATCTCTCTCTGGTTTGGATCAGGACCATGCTTATCACATAGAAAACTTTTTGTAGAGTGACATTTTATCTATTTTTTTGGTAATTATTTGTTCTATAAATGTTTGCTGGAATTCATTTGTAAATCTATTTCTATCCATATTTCCCCCCCATGGGAATTCTATCAATTTATCTTCCTACTTCCAGCTTCTGAAGGAGATGTTTGAGTAGGAGAAGGAGAATGAAAATAAGAAGGTTCTGAGCTGAAGGAGTCAGAATCATGAAGATGATTTGGAGGCTTTTGTAAGTGATGGACCTAAGGTGGAAGAAGAGGAGGAGAAGATAGAGAAGGAAACCAAATTGAACTACAGGAGGAGGAGAGGGAAGGAAAAGGAGGCAGTAGTAGGTAAGACAAAGTAAGTGATGGAAGCAAACAACTGATGTGACAAGGTCATAGATATAGAGCTGGGAGGGACCTGAGAGACCATCCAGTCCAGCCCCTTCATTTTAGATATGAGGAAACTGAGTCCAAGGGAGGTTAAGTAGCCTATTCAAGCTCACATAGGTAGTAAATATCGAAAGTGGATGTTGCTACATACTATTACCCTTCACACAATCTGTTTCTACCAAATTGTACTGCTAGATATTCTTAGATGTCCCGAAATGTCTGTCCTACCTCAGTATATTTGCCCATGCCTAGAACATAATTCTTCCACATTTTTGCTTATTGAAATATTTTCCTACCTTGAAGTTTCAGTTTAAGTGACATCTCATCCATGAAGACTTTCCTTCCTTCTTACCCCTTCAGATTTCTTAGATTATTTTGTCTGAATATCGCTTGTCCTTATTACATTTTTCCATTGGATCATATCTTCCCTTTCTGCCTCTTTGTTTTTTTTTTCACACTACCTCTCTGCATCTCTCCTTTGCCTTTACTACATTTTACCTAGAATCATATTTACTTAATAGGTTCATGGAATCATCACATAGAGCTGAAAGGGGCTGCAGAGGTCATCTATCCAAAGCCCTCACTTTCCAGATGAGGAAGTCAAGTGCCGGAAAGGTTAAGATACTTAACCAAAGTTCTACAAGTAGTGAGTTTTGGAAGCAGGATTTCAAGCCAGTTCCTCTGATTCTAGAATCAGTGTTCCTTCCAAAGGACATAGAACTGGATAATCTAATCCAGTCCTCTTATTTTATAGATGAAGAAAGAGAAGTCTAGAGGAGTGACATCAAATCAATAAGCATCTATTGAATCCTTACCATGTGTTAGTGCTGGACATATAATTATATATATATATATATATAATTTATATTTTATTATATATATATTATATGTGAGTATATATATATATATATATACACACACACACACACACACACACATATAATTAAAGGCAAAACAGAATCCTTGGTAATAAGGGGAGGAAGGAAGAAAGGAATGAATGAACGAAGGCAGGAAGGAAGGACTCGTGTTGCTCAACTGGAACTGGCTAGTTGGGTCCCCAGTGGGGCACTTACAACTACTCGGACATTGTTGATTGTTGCTTGTCCTTCATTCTCAAAGGGGACCATGACATCAGGAATGTGATGTCATGACTTGCAAATGAACTGGATTTAAGTGAGGCACGGCTGTGCAAAGTCACCAGCCTCACTTTCTCCTCCAGAGTCATCTGGGTCCAGTGACAAGATATAGATCAGGATGACTGGAGATGGCCTCAGATGCAGTGGGAGAACTGGTTAGGAGATAAGTTAGAACTGAATAGAATTAGATCTGAGAATCATCAGCATAGAGATGTTAATTGAGTCCATAAAAACTGATGAGATCACCAAGTGAAATAATATTGTTGGAGAAGAGAATAGGACCCACAACAGAACTTTGGAAAATACCCACAGTTAGTGGGCATGACCTGGATGAAGATCCAACAAAGGAGACTCAGTAGAGTTCTGGTCCAGATAGCAGAACCAAGAGAGAAGAGTGTTTAAAAAATAGAGGGAATTGAGTATCAAGGAAAAGAGGATGATTGATAGTGTCAAAGACTGTTGAGAAGTTAAGAAGGATGAGAGTTGAGAAAAGACCATTAGATTTGACAATTAAGCTAGTAACTTTGGAGAGAGCAGTTTTCAGTTGAATCATGATATTAGAAGCTAGAATGTAGAGTTAAAAAGAGAAAGGGGGAAGTAAGTGGATAAACTTATTATAGATGACCTTTTCAAAAATTTTACCCATGAAAGGTAAAAGAGATGTAGGATGATAGCTCTTGAGGATGGATGAATCAAGTGAAAATTTTGTGAGGATGAGGGAAGACATGGATATGTTTGTAGGCAGGAGGAAAGTAGCCAGGTGTTAGGGAAAGCTTGATGATTTATAAAAAGAACAAGGAATTATGGAGAGGGAAATTGCTGGAGAAGATGGGATGAAATGGGATCACTTGTGCAGGTAGAGTAGTTTGCCTTGGCAAGAGGAAGGGCCAACTCTTCATGTGAGACAGGGGTACTAGCATAAAGCATCTGAATGAAATAATCTGTCTAAGGTCATGCAGATGGTAAGTAGCAAAGCTGGGATGGACAGATGCACTACATGTCATATCCTTCTTAATTGACTTTAAGCTTCTCAAGAAAAGGGAAGCTTCTTTTCATTTTTGTATCCCAAAACCTAAAAAGGTTCCTTGCACATTGTGAAGCTTAATAAATGTTTGTCACACTGTAAACTAGAAGTATTTGGGAGGCATGCAACTTGAAAATGAGCCACAATCCAAATGTTGCTTCTTTTCCTTCCCTTAGCCTTAATTTATATGCTCCCTCATTAGAAGACTGGAAGAAAGACAGATTTTGGTGTCCTAAACAAACGATTTCTCAAAGGAGGGACTTCTCCTAATCTAGACTAATCAAAACTGACTCCTAAGAAGAATGGATATCTTAACCTAACAATGTACTTAATAAGATACTTGCTATGTCATGTTGTTGAGTCATTTCAGGGGGAAAATATTAAGTATAGTGTAAAGAGTCCTGGCCTTGCAGGCAGGAGATTTGGAATGACATCCTGGCTCTGTCACTTAATAGATATGTGGCCTTAGGCCAATTGCTTAATGAGATAATGGATGTTACATGCTTAAAGCTATATAAAACTGTAAGATGTATTGTTATGGTTATTGTTATTGACCAGTCATTTACTTGGGAATCACAAGAAACTGAGAGGTGGCATGGCTAAGTGGATAGAAAACTGCCCACAAAGACCTGGGTTCCAGTCTTGCCTCTCACACACATTGGTTGTATGATTTAGGCAAGTCTCTTAACTTCTCAATGTTCTAATCTAGGCAACTCCAAGACCACAAGATGTTTAAAAGATGCTATCCTGAGTTGATAGAGCTCTCCTCACCTCAGAGTTTTTCATATCAATGAAACCATTGTTTCCTTACATAATGATACAAATTACCCCATATCAAAGGAATCAGAGTTCTCATATTATTGAAACTAAAATTTCTTTCTCTTTAACACCTGTATGCTTTCCTGAAACTACCAGGTTGTTTTGAAATTATGATTAACCATTATTTCTTTCAGTCACCAAAGCTTCTGCTAATTTTTTTTCAATACAACAGAATTCAGGGTTAGACCAATTTGTCTCAGGGTCCACCCAACCAGTTTTATTACTGCAGTTCTAAAAGTACCCGGTCACATTTAATTCAATTTAGTCAACAAATATTTATTAAATTCCTAATGTGTGCAGAACATTGTACTTGGTGCTAGGGAAGATAATAACAATATACTCTCACAGTCATAAGGAACTTTGAGGTTTTTTGGCTTGTTTTCTCTAACAATAACCTTATGAGGAAGTAATGTAAATATTATCCTCAGACCCAAGAAGTAAGGAAACTGAGTCTGGGAAAGGTTAAGTGACTTACTGGAAGTTACATACCTCATAAGTGTCAGAATCAGAGGTAAAACATAGACCCTATGACTCTAGAGGGAAAAAAAACTCTTCACATCTTTGAGATGAGAGTTTAGTTAAGTCATCACCCTCCTAGCTTCATGAAATTTACAGTCTAGTAGGGGAAATGACACAGATGTGTATAAATATGGTGCTTCACATACAACATGGCATCCCAAGAATAGCACAAAGCTGAGTAAATTTGTGTACTGCCAGCTTTACATTTTGAACTAGTCAGGGACCATGTCATAAGTCTTTTATGTTCTACTCACATGAAAGGCCCTCAATAAGTACTTGGAGAATAGGTTTTATGGCTATTTTTAATTTATCCTTAATCATATTCTAAAATGTATCACATTGGTCTTTTGACACCAGGAAGGAAATCATCCCTCAATTGGAAGGATGAGCAGGCAAATTTTGTGGCCTAGAGCATCAGCAGATGAGGCCACCTTCTTGTTTTCTTTGCCCTGGTTCTGGAGGCCCTTCCTGTCATGGTTTGGACCATATCTGATGTTTGTAAGGGCTTCCTGTTTGCCTCTCCTCAGTGAATTAAAACTTGGAGTGGCATTAACCTTTAAAGGGGAGGAGGTGTTTTCATAAGAGGGAAGCTGGGTTGGCTCTTACCTCCTTTCAGTGAGTCATGTTGCCTGCATTGGGATTATTTGGATAGGGTCCATTCTGCTTGTGTTATTGATTGAGAAGAGACCTAATTTATTGCTATATCTAGGGTGTTCTATGTTGTTTAGATAGTCTCTGCCATCAGGTTTAACTCTTTTGGCAAGACTTCTCCAATATACAGGCTTGAATTTCAGTATTCTCTGTAGGGCATAAAGGGGAGTCAGTCACATTTAATTAAATTTCCTACCTTCCTGCTCTGCAGATTAAAATCTTCCACCTGAAGGCAGTCAAATCAATTTTCCATTGTCATGGCAAAAATTTTTTTCCTGTGTGGGTGAAGAGTTGATAAAGATAGAGAATATAGTGATTGGGGGTATTTGAATTAAAGATATTAATTGGTCTGCCAAATTCCTTACTTGTTTTTAATTTATTGCTGATAGGGTATTAGATATGAAAAACAGATACAAGTTTAAGGGATTTGACTAAAAGGGTCATGGATCCTAGGATGCTTTGTGTTACAAGCCTAGCAACGATACTACAGAAGATATAGTTCTGAATGAGAGTCAAGAAGACTGGCTTCTATTCTTACTCATGGGGTTTCCTTTCTTGCAAATATCATTTCACCTCTCTAGACCTCAGTTTCCTAATCTGTAAAATGAGGTGGATGGACTGGTTGTTCTCTCAATCCCCTTCTAATTCCCATAGACTGAGTCTACAGGAACAATCTAAAAATATTAAAGGGAGAAAAGGTAAGAAAATTCTAAGATGAAAACTAAAGTAATAAAGCCTTAAATAGTTAAAGCAGTTAGAAATATAAAAGGCACAGAACAAATTGTAATAAAATTCTTTTAAAACATTAAAACACATGAGGATAAACAAAAAGGAAAAATCTTTAAAAGCTAAATGTTGAATTGAGAGACAACAGATGGACAGCATAAGTGTTTCATTCACATTCATGAAATACTATAAGATTTTCTCAAAAATTATTTGAATCATCACTCACTCCCTTCTCCTTGCTTCTGGCAGCAAACAGAGTATTCCTTCTCACTGAGGCTAGTCTTTACCTGGGTCCTTTATTACTTTCCTCCCACTTCCTCTAAGAGTTTGCTTCAGAAATCTTTCTAAAACATAACTTCAATCTGTCCCTTTCCACTGGACTTTTACATTGCTCATGGCTCTCCAATACTAAAAAAAAAAATGCCACTGATCTCCAAGAAACTAAATCCTATTCTCTTTTGTTTTTGGTCATCCTGCTCGATTTCTTTGCAGTCTTTGGAATTGTGTATAAATCAATCTCTTCTACTCTTTACTCTCTCTGCTCTTGACTATGGAGATGCCACACTTTCCTGGGTGTACTACCGACACTTTTGTTGTTCATTTGTTCAGTCATGTCTGACTCTCCATGACCCCATAGTATGTCAGGCCCCTCTCTGCATCACTATCTCCCGAAGTCTAAGTTCATGTTTGTTGTTTCCATGACACTATCTATCCATCCCATCATTTGCCAACCCCTTATTCTTTTGCCTTCAATCTTTCCCAACATCAGGGTCTTTTCCAAGGAATCCCATTTTCTTATTATGTGGTAAGCTTCAGCTTCAGTATTTGACCTTCCAGCAAATAGGCCGAATTAATTTTTTAAAGTATTGACTGATTTGATCTCCTTGCTGTCCAAGGGACTCTCAAAAGTCTTCTTGAGTGCCACAATAACCATTACCTTCCTGCCTAACTGGATCATAGGAGCATAGGCTTTGAGTTAGAAGATATACAAGTTTAACCATATCATTTTTCAAATGAGAAAACAGAGGAACAGAAAGGTTAAGTGACTTGCTTATCCTTCATTTTTATTTTTATTTTTTTTTTTGGTTAGGCAGTTGGAGTTAAGTGACTTGCCTAGGGTCACACAGCTAGTAAGTATCATGTGTCTGAGGCTGGATTTGAACTCAAGTCCTCCTGACTCCAGGGCCAGTGCTCTACCCACTGTGCCACCTAGCTGCTCCTATCCTTTATTTTAATTTTAATTTTAATTTATTTATTCATTTATTCATTCATTCATTCATTTTAGGCAATTGGGGTTAAGTGACTTGCCTAGGGTCACACAGCTAGTAAGTGTCAAGTGTTTGGTCTGAGGCCGGATTTGAACTCAGGTCCTCCTGACTCCACGGCCAGTGCTCTATCCACTGCACCATCTAGCTGCCCCTGTCCTTCATTTTTATAGAAAAAAAAAGATAATTTTCTTGAGAAATTAAATTCTAGAGAGGAAACTAATGGGTGGTTTGAATTTGGTGATCTCTAAGTACATTTCTAGCACTAGATCTATGATCTATGATCTTTGTGACCAAAGATATGGTGATTTTCCTGTTGTATCCCAGGTACTAAATGACTGAGGCACGGTTTAAACCCAGATCAAGTCCTGTACACTCTCCACTGTGCCATACTGCTTCTCTGCTCCTTTCATTTCTTTTTCCTGACCCTTTAGTGTGAGTATCTCCCTCAAGATTCTATTCTTGATCCTCATTTTTTTCTGCTTTCACACTCTTGCATTTAGCAATCTAATTTACTCCAATCTCTTCAACTAACCCCTCTAGATAAATAATTCCCAATTTGCTATCTCCAGTGCTGACCTCTCTTCTGACTGATCCCCAGGTTCATATTTCCAGCTGCTTACAAAGTAGTTCCACCTTTTTTGTAACTAACCTTTCTCCCCAAAATTAATCTTCCTCCTGAATCCATCTGTTACTGGCAATACCATTCACCCAGTTTCCAATTTTTGATGGTTTGATGTTATTTTTGACTCTTCCCTTTCTCTCATCTTTTCTACCCATTTCGGTCACTGAGCCCTAACAGGGGCAGCTGGGTGGATCAGTAGGTAGAGCACTGGGCCTGGAGTCAGGTCTTCCTGACTCCAGATACTTACTAACTGTGTGATACCTCTGTCTTCATCATTTCCTTCATCTGTAAAATGGGGGTAATAGTACTTATATACCCAGATTGTTGTGAAGATAAAATGAGATAAAATTTGTGAAGTGCTTAGCACTTCTACTATGTCAACCTTTTTCTTATATTGTTTATAGGTTTCTGTGATTTTATGTGTATAAACAAGGAGATCATGATGAGTAAACTCACTAAAGTGATGCAGGTTCATACCTGCTCTGCATTTGGAGTCTTAGAGAGTTACCTGGCAGCATCCAAAGATTAAATGACTTGGCTAGGGTCATTTAACCATCATGAGTCAGACCTAGGCCTTGAACCCACAGTGCCCCTGAGTACTGGACCTGAGGACAAAACTTCACCCCTTTTCCCAAAGGGAGGGGGGAGGGAACATAACTGGAACAGAGCAGATGTGGTCTGGAAGAATTTTGGTTGCCTCTTTCTGGTTGGGAAGGGAAAGGGAGGAGAGCACTGACCCTTTGTGCTCCATTGCAATACTTGATGTTATATTTTAAAGAAAGAAATAATTCAAAACAACAGAAATGGACACAGATGGTATTTTTTAAAAAGATGATTGAAAACAGTAACTATTGATTTGTATGCCTTTTTTTAGCTATAAAAACTATGAAAATAAGCTATTCTAATAAATATGTATTAAGCAACTACTATACATAAAACTAGGCACTGAGTGTACAGGACGAAAAAGGAAATAGTCTCTGCCCTCAAGAATCTTAAGTTCATTTGAATGGATACAACTTGTACCAGATGAGTTAATATAAGCTAATTTGAGGAAGGAGACGGCATTAACCACTAGGGAAGGTTTCATGGATGCTATCCAGAAGGTAGTGGTGATGGCTGAGCTGAGCCTTGAAGGACAAGGGGTCTGAAAAGTGAGGAGATGATGTGCAGTGTTTTTTCACTGTTGGCAGAAACAAAGATGAGAGATGTAATGCCAACTTTGGGGAACTGGTAGTCCAGTCTGTCCAGAACACAAAGTGAATGAAAGGAATAAAATGAAACAGAATTGGAAAATAGGACGGAACCAGATAGTGAAGAGTTTTAAAAACCAGGCTAGAGAGTTTGTGTAGATTTATGAGTAGAGGAATGATGTGGTTAGACATACACCTGAGGAAGTGTATTTTAGTTGCTGTGTGGAGGATGAATCAGAGGGAGGAGAGATAGGATGCGCAGAAACTAATGAAGAGGCTGTTATAGTAACCCAAGTGAGTGATAATCAGTGCTTGAACTAGTGTGGTGTCTCTAAGAGTGGAAAGGGAGAGGGACAGATTTGAGAGTTGTTATAAAGATAAAGTTAATAATTGATTGAAGATGGAAAGCAAAGGAAAAGGAAGATCAAGAACTGCAAAGTCACAAAGCTGGATGACTGGGAAGAGGATGTTATTCTCCAAAGAGACAGAGGATTTTAAGGAATTGAAGATTTAAGGGGACTTCAGTTGTGAACAGGTTGATCTCAAGATGTACAGTAGACAGTTAGAAATGTGGAACTGGAAGTTCAGGGGTGAGATTATGGTTGGATATTGGGAACCATTCATGAAGATATAATAATTGAATAATGATAATTGACTAGTAGATAAGATCATGAAAGGACTGTAGAGAGAAAAGAAAATACTACTTGTGTTAGAGCCTAGAGTGATACCCTTGCTTAAGCAGTTAGAGATAAATGATAATCTATCTCTCTATTCTGAGAAAAAGTGATTGGACACATAGGAAAAGAGATTTGTTTTTGTCTAAAACTGTGTGTTCATTGTTATTTGGAATTATCAGTAAGAAAATTACCTCTTACCAATGCAAATCAACTATTCTGTAATTTAGTCTTTTTAAAAAATTTCATTATTTATTTTTAACATTTTTTTTATTTTGAGTTTCCAAATTTTCTTCCTCCCTCCTCCTCATCACCTACACACTGAGAAGGAAAACAATGCAATATCAATTATACACGTAAAATCATGCAAAATTTTTCCATGTTAGTCATATCACACATACACACGCAAAAAGAGAACTGAGACAGAACCAACAAAGCAAGCAATTAAAAAACATTTGTTAATTTGAAGTGTAGTTTTGGAAGAGTAGGAAAATGGAAAGCCAGATTGCAAGTAAGAATTCATTGTCTATGACTCTGTTGAGAACATGCTTAATGAAAATAGAAGGTAACAGAAGACTTTTGAAGATGATTTCTACCACAGAGCACATCATAGTCTTACAACTGATGAAGAAATATAGACAACACAAGAACATACTTTTTAAAATTGTTTTTGTTGATTGACAAAAAGAAAAGATGTTGGACTTTGCAAGCAAAACAGCCTTAAGATTTTTTTCTTTGTTTTTGTTTTTTACCAGGTGCCTCTCATGCATATGTAGATACAACCACAAAGATGATTTTGCTCAGTGATTTTTGGATTACCAATATCAAGTCAGGCATAAAACAGGCTGACATCTGCTTGCCAAATTTATTCACCCTAGTCATATGAGATATCCAAGAGTCATCCATGAGTCAAATTTATTCAGTCTAGTCATACAAGAATCTGAATGGAAGAGGGATTTATTATACTTAGTGAGGGTGCTCCTGTTTTGGGATAATAATGTGCTGATTGAATCAAACCTTAGAATAATTCAAGACCTCCTCACTGAGTTCCACAGCTACTTAAAGGGATTGGCCTAGTAATCCACACAGAAAAAACCAAGCAGATGTAGAATGCATACTGTCCAGATTCTAGCATGCAGTTGAATAGGTGGTCCATATAATTAGTCCTCTAATACTTATATCATGGACAATTACTGTAGGTAAATATGATCAGAATTCAAAATTGCATAAGAGGAGATTGGACTGGATTGCATTTAGGAAATTATGAAGTACTTTCAATTATCCCAATCTGCTCACATCCACTAATAATAATAACAGTAGTAACTAACACTTACATAGTACTTATTATGTGTCAGGCACTTTGCGATCTCACTTGATTGTCACAAAAAATTGGGTGCTATTACAATTCCCATTTTACAGACAAGAAAAGTGAAGCAAACAGAGGTTAAGTGACTTGCTCAGAGTTACCCAGTTAGTAAGTGTCTGAGGCTACATTAAAACTCAGGTGTTCCTTGACTCTAGGTGCAGTGCCTTATACACTGTGCCACCTAGCAGCCCCCAATTGTCAAATATTACTATTTTCTAGATGAAGATAGTATTGCATAGTGGATAGAGTGCTAACTTTGCAGCCAGGAAGAAATAGGTTCATATTTCTCACCTGATACTACTTCTGTAACACTACGCAAGTCACTTATGTTCTATTTTTTCAGACAATTTTCAATGACTTATCTACTAAAAATGGTAAATGGGTTGCAATCTACTTTGGTGGAGGGAGTTCATCACACTGAGGAAATCACAGATCCTTCCTATATTCTCTATTGATAGTACATAGCTACAAATCATGGACCCAGCATGTTCCCTGGGGAATAAAATGTACATGTGATTCAAACACCAATGAAAAAGTGGCATGAAAATAAAATGAAGATGTTGTATCAGAAAAGGAGGTTGGATGGTCCCATAATGAGAGTGAGGACAGCAGAAGTGCATCCTAAATATTGTACTAGTATTAGTAAAATACAGAAATACTCAAGAGAACTTCCTGAATGTTGCTGTTTAAGTAACATAGTGAGCAGACTGATGAACTTAGAGCTGAAAAGACCTGAGATTAAATTCTGCTTCAGACAATTTTTGGCTGAGTGACCCTGACCAAGTCAACTGCTTTATAAAAGTTATGAACCAGAAAAATGTATGAGAAGGCATAAATGATGTATAATTTGCATAATTTATTTATATTTGCATAAAATTTATATCTGCATAAAATATATGTTAGCTATCGGCCCCTAGCACAATGTTTTAGAGAGGCTATGTTGATTTGAATTGAATTTTTTGCTGAAAGAGGCTTCCATTAAGTTGAATTAGTCCTGCACATAGGTATAATGGGAACGGAGGGATGAGGAATTGAGGAGTAATTAAGATCTGGGAAGGGAGCTCTAACCCTAATGAAATCATGTGTGATTTTACCCCCTCAGAGATATTCCCTCAATTTGTTCTCTCACTCATTGGTTGGGTAACCCGAGGGTGATTATGAACAGATTTTAGGGTACCCTATCAGTGGGCTACTCCTAAAACTATATCTCATGAGCCCCAACCTATGTGCTTTTCTTTAATAGTCAGCTAATAGACACATTTAGCTCTTAGACATTTGCTAATATGGCATAGTAAGAATAAACACAAAACATTCCTCTCACTCTCCCCTAGAAATCTGAGATGCACCCTCCCACTAATACGTATATCATCTATGGGAAGAGTGAGAACAAACTTAGAGAAGAATGGTAGCGATGAACATGTAAATAACACATGTGGTCCAGATTGCTCATTACTCTGGTTCTGCTGGAATTCACAATCCTTTTACTTCCTTGTGCAGCCTAAGTCTTAATTACCAGGCCTAGCCCTCTACTGAGTCCACAGTTAGTTACGTCCTCTACTGGCAGAGTTCATGCTCCTTGAAACTGTTTCTGTTTTTGATACCTCACTGTATCCATGTCTGTCTGGAAAATATCTTCTTCACCTGTGCCTGAAACTCTTTTGAATTGACTCTCTAACTGCCATATTGGTTTCTCCTTCTGAAAACAAGTGGCTCCGCTGTTAGATGCCATGGCCTATGAGGGAGGAGTGAGCAGAAAACAAAAATCCTCTCTACCTGCCCCACCCACCCATCCAACGATGGCTGATTTTTCCTCAATTAGTGTCTCCTGCCTAAAAACTGCCTCCAACTTTCAAAGTATGTCTTTTTAGCTATCACCTAGAGATATCCTATCATTGTTTGTCCAATGACATCACTCCTTTCCAAATTAGCCAAATAGAAGTGTATATTCTTCACGACAGGTAAACAGGCTACTAATACCTTGTCAATTCATTAATAGTTCATCATCAGCAATTAGATCCTGTGACTATATTAATTGAGCTAGATGGGGTGGACCAAAATAGATCTCCCTTATTTACTTAATGATCCACTAAAATAGAAAAATGCTAAAAATTAACCAAAACAAAGCTAAAACCAACATCATCATCATCATCATCATCATTAATACTTATATAGTGCTTTAAGTTTTGCAAAGTATTTTACATATGATCCTCACAACAGCACTATGTGACGAGTGCTATGATTATCTCTACTTTACAGATAAGAAAACTCAGACTGAGGGGGTTAAAGTGAAGTCACTTATGTGCTCAGGTCACATAGCTAGTAAGTGTTTGAGAGAGTATTTGAACTCAGGTCTTCCTGATTTCAAGTTCAATGCTCTTTTGAGCTTTTTTGTTACCTACAAGCCAATGAAAACAAAAGGCCTCTGTGAGCAAGATTACAAAGTTAAAAGCAACTGAAAAATACTATTACTGGAAATATAGCTAAAACTATATATAAATTCTGGAACACTAAAAAGAGCTAAAACAACTAAAAGGCATTGTAACCATCTTAAAATACTAATGGAAGCTTGGAAAGCAGCAGCTAAAAGATATTCATAGGACAGGAAAGAGCAGGAAGAGGAGAAATGATATAAGAAGGCTATTTCAAACATTCTAAAAGCATTAAGAGCAAGCTTCTCTTAAAAGTAGTCTTAGAGCACTAAAGTAGATCTAATGAAGTTTAAAAAATAAAAAATAAAAAAAAAGGTTCACTGACAGACAGAAACAGGCCTGGAGTCTAAGATGAAAAAAAGTTAATGTGATTTTGGGCTTTGCTAAGAAAGGCCTAGAGTCCAGGGCTAAAGAAGTAACAGTTTCTCTGCTCTGCCCCAAGTCAGGATATTTCTGGAGGACTGTGTTCACTTCTGGTACCACATTTTAGGAAAGACATTGAGAGCTGGAAAGTATCCAGGGGAGAACGATCGGAATGATGAAGGACCTGGAGTTAATTCAGTAGGAGAACTGGTTAGAGGAACAGGGGATATTGAGCCTGGGGAACAATAACAAGATGAGACTGTCTTCAAATACATAAAGGACTGTCATATGAGGGAGGAATTGGACTTGTTCTGTTTGATCTTACATGGCTAAACCAGAAGCAATGGGGGAAAGGTACAAAGAGACAAATTTAGGTGTAAGGAAAAACTTCCTCCAAATTAGAGCAATCCAAAAGGGAAATCACTGCCCTCACTTTAGGGATCTTCATGAGATGGCTGGATGATCACTCAGCTATGTTTGTGTTCAGATCTGTGTTAGGATACATAACCTCTGAGGTCCCTTTGAACTATGAGGTTCTCTGACTCTGTGACTTCAGACACTGGGATTTTTTTTTTTTTTGGCGAGGCAATTAGGGTTAAATGACACAGCCAGTAAGTGTTATGTGTCTGAGGCCATATTTGAACTCAGGTTCTCCTGACGCCAGGGCCGGTGCTCTATCCACTGTACCACCTAGCTGGTCCCTAGAAACTGGGATTATTGAGGGCACCAAAGCTTCAGGATGGCATAAATGATTATCTGGATACTCCTTACTAGAAAGCCACAAAGAACTCTTGGGGTCTTCAACCAATCAATCAAAATTATTTATTAAACACTTACTCTGTTCCAGGCATTGTAATAGGGGCTTGGGATATAAGAATGAAACAATCCCCACTTGTAAGAAGCTTATAACCTAGTTGCACCAAATGTTGTCTCTCTGGCAAGTAGCCCATCTTTAGAATTTATGTGGTAAGAAATCTTAAGAGGAAATCTGTCAGAATTACATGCAAATGCATTCAGGTTGAAAGGAAAGTGTATGAAGGGAGATTAATGGATTTTTTTAAGAACTTACTTAAGATTCAGTGAACTTCCCCTTCCTCCTCATTTTTTAAATTAGTGGTGACATTCAAATGGTAAATAGCTAAGAGGAGGAAGGAAGGAATAAGTATCTATATAGTGCCTACTGTGTGCCAGACACTGTGCTAACATTTTTATAAATATTATCTCATTTGATCATCACAAAAATCTTGAGAGGTAAGTGGGGTCATTATCTTCATTTTATAGAGAAGGAAACCAGGGCAAACTTAAGTGATTTGCTCAGGGTCTCATTACTAGTACATGTCTTAGGCTGAATTTGAACTCAGGTCTTCCTAACTCCAGTCCCACCACTCTCTCTATCCATAAGTGCTACTTATCTGCTTACAAGAAAAATGATGGGGGCAGCTAGATGGCCCAGTGGATAAAGCACCAGCCCTGGATTCAGGAGGACCTGAATTCAAATCTGACCTCAGACACTTACTAGCTGTGTGACCCTGGGCAAGTCACTTAACCCCAATTGCCTAAAAAAAAAAAAGAAAGAAAAAAAACGATGTCCAGGATGTAGGCCCTAGACCATCTTTGTAGATGAGGATACGACATCCCTCCTTACCAAGGAATCTATTGGGACTGTAACGGGTATGGGAAGAGGGTTGCTTAAGAGATGAGAGTTTTCAATAAAAGGATGGATAGAGAGTTTATGCTAACTTGTTCATGCTTTGATATCACTAAGTCTTTCCTTAATCTAATTAAATCACATAACAGCAACAAATGACATCCTTCTGTTAAACCACTTTGAACAGGGTTCAAAGCAGATCAGCCTCACTTGACCTTGTTTCTATTATTCAGTAAGTCAATGGTTATTTCTCAATTACCTATTTTGTTCTAAGCAGTAATATTAAGCATTGGGGATATGAAGATAAAAAAAGAGTAATCACTGCCCTCAAGGAGCTTACATTCTATCAATGGAGATGACATGCACATATATAGGTATGTACAATAAGTGAGCAAAATAAATACATAAATGCAATATCTTTGTGGTGGGGGGAGGAGATTGGGAAGGGTCAGGAAAAACTTCATGTAGAAAATGAATCTTGAGATGACCTTTAAAAGAAACTAGGAATTCTAAGAGGCAGAAATAGAGATAGCTTCCAAAGTGTCATTCCACATTTTCCTTGTAAGATGGTTATTTAGAACATAAAATACATCTTTCCATAGAAACAATGCTATAAATTGTGGCAACTCTCCCAGACCAGCTCACAAAAATTTTCCTTGGTGGAAACAGCCAGCGAAAGGAAATGGCAGGAAGGAAGGAAAAGGGAATGGAGCATTGGGAAGTAAAGGGACTCAAGGGGAAGGCTGCAGAATCCTCTTCAGCAGCTCATTGACTGGGTAATTTCATTACTTTTGAAAGAAAGATAAACCAACTTAACCATTGCAGGGGCATGGATCATGTTGATACATGCTGATGATATGTATGTTGATGACTAGGTCCTAAAGATGTTCTTTCCATTGCACTGACCATATAATCCACATTCTAACAAAAATAGCATTGCTGTTTGACATATATGACATTCTTTCTCTTGCCCCCATGTCTTTGCACAGAACCTCATGCCTATAATGCCATCTCCACTATGTTTCTCAGAATCCTCAGCTCCCTTCAAGGCTCAATTCCCTGGCAACTGCCCACATGAGGATCTCTCAGAACACCCACATTGTTAGTACTTACTTGCTTCCACTGGAAAAGTTACTTTGTCTTCACTTTGTAAATAATTTAAATTTATCTCTGTGTGTTCATATTATTTCACCAAGAACAAAGTAAGCTATTTCATTTCTCTCTTTGTATTCCCAGTGCCTAGCATGATGCTTGGTACATAAAAGGTGCTTAAGAAATTCCTAAATTATTTAATTAAATTGCTGGTTACATCAGGTTCCAGAACATACATGGTTACTTGAAAGAGGTTGGTCTTAAAATCCACACCGAAATCAAAGCGGATGAAGAATAAATATTAATCAGTTATTATATAACACAGTAAAAATAAAACTAGATCAATTAGGTACCTAAAAGAGGTAAAAGATTCTATAGAGAGTCAAAGGAAAAGACAAAGAAAGATCTCATGAGGGAGGTGACATTAGAGCTGAGCCACGAAGGATGGATAGGATTTCAGTTTCACTGTCTATTTGTATCCACCTCTAGGACAGAAATATCAGGGGAAAGAAGTGGTGATGGAGAAGGAGAATGTAAGAGGATGTTTTAACTTGGCCTTCCTTTATCATTTTGTTCCTCTTGCCCTAAGCCTCATTACTGCATCACCTGTCTCTGAATCCACTTCTTCTCATTAGTCCTCTTTTTAGGGGCATGGAAGCAACGACTTCTTCAGTGCTGAGAATCCTACTGACCTGGACATAAGTCGGTATGGGAGTAACGTTGGTGAGAAGCACAGAGCATGCCAACTGCTACTCCTTCCATTCATTGCAATGAGACCTTGTCTTGACTTCCAGGCTAAGATTGTAGAACTGATACTGCTCTATAGTCGTACCTTCCAGGAATCAGGATTATTGACATCCAGTAGGAGTAAGGGTAATCAGACATTCTGGAGGACAATTTCATTCTGCTGTTGTTACTTTAGTAATTGAGAAGTACAAACCACTGAACTAATGATAGTCAGATTCTGTGATTATTCATAAGATGCAAAAATCCATCAAATTAGTATAGAAAGATATATGTGTTGAACAAGCATTAAAAACAAGCAAGGAGAAGGGCCCAGAATGTAATAGGTAGAGGAAGTCAGGCTGGATTTGGAAACAGAATAGTGTTCCTACTATTGTTCTCAGATTGCTCACTGACACAAAAGCCCATCTTTTTTTTTTTTTATTTGAAGGCAATTGAGGTTAAGTGACTTGCCCAGGGTCACACAGCTAGTAAGTGTCTGAGGCCATATTTAAACTCAGGTCCTCTTGACTCCAGGGCCAATGCTCTATCCACTTAGCTACCCCTAGTCCAGTTTTTAAATATCGATATTCTCTCACTGAGAGGCAACATGGTTCAGTGCATAGCTCATAGACTCAGAGAAAAAAAGTCAGGAAGACACAAGTGAATGAATGAATGAAATAAAAAGCACTTTGTGCTAAATAATTTGCAAAGCCCTGGGGATTTAAATACACAAATGAAACACTCCATTCCCTCTACTAGCTTGTATACTAAAGGACGGAGAAAACACACATGATGAAGTGATAGGCAGAGAAGGGTGTTTTGGTCTGAGAAGACACAAAGCAGTGAGTGGATCAACAAGGCAATCAGTTGACATGTGATTTCCAGGAGAAATGACAGCATTGATTTGATTACAGTTTCTGGAGAAAGAGGTGGAAATGGATGGAGAACATTTGAGTTAAAGCCTGTCTCTCATGCCTAGCTTTGTGATCATTGGCAAGATACTAAATTTCTCAGAGCCTCAGAGAACTTTCTGGGGCTATGAGTTAAAAATGGCTTGCAATCTGTATTGGAGGACTGTGGGCTCATACTTGGAATTCTCACACTGATGAAATCACAAGTCCTTGATATACAATAATTATAACAAAAGCTATAATTTCAATAATGCTTACTACATGCCAGGCAAGAGGTGCTATTACTTCCACTTTACAGATGAGGAAACTGAAGTAGGCAGAGTTTAAGTGATTCATGCAGGGACACATAGCTATGTGGTATCTGAGGCTGGATTTGAACTCAGATCTTCCTAACTCCAGGCTGACACTCTATCCACTGGGCCACCTAGCTGTCCCAGTACATATTGACATATTTTCCTACTGACGCTATATGGCAATGGTTCTCAATTTTTTTTTTGTTTCAGGACCCATTTATACACCTAAAAAGCATCAAAAACCCAAAAGTGCTTCTATATGACAATAATCTTATTACATGTTAACACAAGTAACATATTTTTAAAGAAGAAATAACTATATTTTTCAAAACAAAAAATGTAGTGAGAAGAGTGGTATCATTTTACATATTTTTACCAATCTCTTACATGTCTGGTTTAATAGAAAATAGCTGAAATCTCATATCTCCTTCCACATTCAATCCGTTATGATATGTTGTTTTGGTTGAAGTGCATAAAGAAAAATCCAGCCTTACCAAATATGTGGTTGGAAAATAGAGAAATATTTTAATAGGTAAATAATACCTTAGAATTATTATCAAAAGTTTTGAACTCATATATCCCCTGAAAAGGTTTCAGGAAACATCCCCCACTCCCCGAGCCCTCAGACTACATTTTGAGAATTTCTATGGTTTTGAATAATAGAATCTCACCACCTCAGAAGAAGTAGAATTTTAGTTCATCAGATAGCAATGGAAAGACTCATGGATATGCTACAACCAGAGAAGGAGGTGAGTAGTCATGTATTTTGAGTTAAGGATGGCAGATGAATAGGCTTAGTGATACCCTTGGATCATGACATATTTGAAGAGTCAGAAAAAAGTTTCATGAGCTTTGTATGAATGAAATGTTTATGTAATGACACAGGTAAAAGTCATACAGGATGAGGAAGGGAGGATGTGATATGTACCAGAAGAAGGACCACACTCCAAAGTTGGCTCTCTATTCACATTGCCTCTCAAAAAATGTAAATAATTCTATAAATGTGATGAAATCATAGACTGATCAAAATAGAGAAATAGTTCTAAAACGATTTCTATTCTTCTGGGACTGGCTAGGGTTATAACCATTACAGAAGGAAGCTTGGTGGAACTATAAGTGGCCCTCAGTAGAAATTCTACTTTCTTTGTATTTTCTTATTTCAAGTACCACAAGTGGTATAGATTCTTTTTGCCATCAGTATATAGTGCTGGAAAGTAGCTTTAGGGAGCTGTTGTCCTTATAGGAGCTGTATCTCTCTCAATCTGTCTGAAAACTCTTGTACAGACCCACTACACTATTGAGAAAAGAATGAAAAATGGTCTGTAGGTTTAAGGGGGATGAATAATATTTCTGGGGAATTGGGTGTGTCTCAGGCATACATATGCATACTTCTGTGTGTGTATATATACACACAGACACACATGCACATATATATGTGTATATATGTACATGTTTATTTTGTGTGTACATGCATGTATGTGTGTGTATACAGAAAACCTTACTGAATTCAATTTGTAGGAGTTGTATCTCTTTCAACATGTCTGGAAATTTTAGTAAAACCCCTTTGAAATATTGAGAAAACAATGAAAAATGGTCCATACATTTAATGGGAATGAATAGTATTTCTAGGTAATTGGGCATATCTCAGGCACACATACACAAAACCTTACTGAACTCAACTTGTGACGCATCAATTTGAAGATGTATACTTTGGCTCAAAGGCATACTTAATTTCTGTTCACTGTGGAAGTCTCTGTGTGCTGCAGTTCTAGAGGCTCAGTGGCTACTGGCTCCATCTGGAAATTCTAAAGTAAAGGTGGTGGGATTAAACAGAAGATGACTGGAACCTGTCCACTTCCCAAGCTGTAAATAATGACTTGGCAGCTGTAGTGTAATAGAAACTGCATTAGATTTTGAGTTGGAAGACTTAAGTTTGATGTCCCAACTCTGTTGTGTTCTGGCAATGTATGGTATGACCTTTCCATGCTTCTATACAGTCAACAATACTTCTGCCACCTTTCTCAAAAGGGTGCTGTGAGAAGCAAATGGAATCATGAAATATTATTTTGTTGGTACGGGGAACACCCAATGACAAAACTCCATCTACCAAAGAAGATGAGCACCTTCTCTGCCATCTACAGCCTTACATGAGTTTCTTAGAGTACTGAGAAAGTAAATGATTTCCCCAGGGTCACACCGACAGTAAGTGGCAGAGGCAGACTTGGACACAGGTCTCCCTAACTCCAAGGATGGCTCTTTGTCCACTATACCATACTGTCTCTTAAAATATATAAATAACATATAAATGTAAGTTACTATTATAGTTCAGGAATTTTCCCAGATTCTTTTGTAGCATCAGTATAATCTTCGTTAATTCTGATTATTATTATTCAATGTTGTTGGACCATCCAGGCTCTTCAAACTATTCAAAATTCTTGGTGACATTGAAGCTATTGACAGAGTTTGGCAAAAAGAAACACTGCAGTTAATGGGTGGTAGATAGAAGAAAGAGCCCTGGACTTAAAGTCTAAGAAACCAGGTTCAAATCCTCCCTCTGTAACTCACTGGGTCCTTGAGTAAATCCTATAATAATTAAAATAAAATTTTAGATTACCTGTGTATTTGCCATTTGTTCATTAATCACAGAATTTAAGTTTAGATCTCATTTAATCCAATTCCTTCATTCTGAAGATGAGAAAATTGAGGGCTAGAGAGATGAATTAACTTCCCCCAGATCACACAGGTAATAACTGACACAGGTGAGATATGAACCTGAGGCCCCGAATACAAATTCAGTGTTCTTTCCACTGTCTCAGATTCACAGGAAGGAAAAATACATACAATTTGGAGATCAAAGGAGCTTCATTATTGGATGAAAACAAATTATGCTACACAGGAAACATCTTGTGATGGGTTAAAAAGAATCAGGCAAAGTTCTGGGCCTATGTATCAAAAAAGCAGTTGGTTCAGTGGTGACCTCATTCAATCAAACGATCAGTCTAGTGGTAGAAGATCTTCAGTTGAGAGGACTCCAGTTTGAGCCAAATTCCTGAGAAGGAACTGCTCTTGAGATGGAAAAGAATCTCTCTCTTGGTCTCTGTGTCTCTGTCTCTGTCTCTCTCCTCTCTCTGACTCTCTGTCTCTGTTTCTCTCTCTCTCTCTTTCTCTATCTCTGTCTCTCTCTGTCTCTGTCCCTCTCTTGCATCCCTTGCCCCCTCTGCCTCACTTCACTGGACCAATACCAGAAAATGAGTATGCAATGAATACATTTGCAAACAGAGAGACACCCAGGGCAGACAAGCATGGACAAATGTGAATATAGAAAGATGGCTAGGAAAGAAAAAGTGCATGACCTCTTGTACCTAAGAAGACCACTGGCTATGGACTCATGAAAGGACTTCCTTGGCCATATGGGTTGCTACATATGTGCCTCACCACCATTGTACTCTATAGTAAGAGCCACCCCTGCTATGGACCTTTGTATTATGGGAAAATATGCCCCAGATTTTGAGGGCGGGGATATTTTGACTGCTCTTACTATTCCCACCTTAGTAAGTCCCTCGACTCATTGAAGTCTTGCTAATTGTCAATGGGAAACACACTAATGGGAGCTTTGAATGAATTATCATAGAATTCAGGTCTTATTCTATTTTCAGTTGTCTATTGGAAAAAACATTTCAGAACTTCAATATATCTGTGGTTTCATTAATGTGGCTACTCCTTTCACTGGTACAGATTGCAATTCATGCCTATCTTCTTATGCTTTGTGACCCTTAAACAAGTCCTTCCACAAATTCTTCACAGAGGATTATTGCTTATTGTTCTTCATCCTTCATTCTTGAAGAGGATCAATGACATCAGGATGGTGATGTCTTCACTTGCAAGTGAATTGGATTTAAATGAGGCAGGGCTGTGCAAAGTCATCAGCCTCACTCTCTCCTCTAAAGTCATTCAGAGTCCAGTGGCAAGACATGGTTCAGGATGACTGGGGATGGCAGTGGATACCCTCAACATGCTGGATACCTTCTTTTAGTTCCCTTAAAATTACATTGATACCAGTTGAGTACTTGGTTTTTCACAGGTCATTCCTACTCCTGTTAAGTAACTGGCCCATTTTTTATTTCCAGGCAAACATCTTCCTGGTAATGTCTTGTATTTGTTCAGTTGTTTCAGTCATATCTGACTCTTTGTGACAGCATTTGGAGTTTTCTCAGCAAAGATACTTAAGTGGTTTGCTGTTTCCTTTTCCAGCTCATTTTACAGATGAGGAAACTGAGGCAAACAGCATTAAGTGAATTGCCCAGGGTGTCACATAGCTAGCAAGTGTCTGATGCCAGATTTGAACTCACGAAGATGAGTCTTCCTGACTCCAGACCTGGACTTCTATGCACTGTACATCTAGCTTCCCCTGTATTACATTACTTCTAGTATTTCTTCATTTTAGTCATTTGCAGCCTACTTACAATCGCCAGAGCTGTAGAACATAACCTGAAGACTTGAAATCTTCAAAAGATTTAGTTCCAGAAGCTTTGGGGACATTAAACTTACTGCATTCCCATTTTCCTCCCATTTAATTATGGCACATCCCTCATATTTGTCCAAAGTAAATGTACACTGATAGACCAACTATGTGGGTTGTCCACCATTACACGTCATAGTCTGATCAACAAGTATTTTCTAGCTACTTAATTTTTCCTGCTTGAATTTTTCAACTGTACTTTTCAAGGCCAGTACTGGTTCATAAACTATTCATTTGTAAACTTGTACAGAAAAGGGCAATTATCTACAGTATTAATTCATCAAACAGCAAGAAATAGTGGAAAGAAAGAATTCAATGAAAGATTGCAAGACCCAACTATGTCAGCTAATTCTAAGGACATATAAGGATGAAATTAGAGAGAACCAAATAAGGAGATGAAAAAATAAAATCTTCTGACAAGATTTCTTAAAAAAAAAAAACTTCTCCATCAATGGCAGTGAAGCTACTACATTTAGGTTCTAAAATCAAAGTTCCCCTTTAGCTGTGAGAGTGAGTAGAAATGACAGTAAGAAAACAAAGATGAGAGAGCAGTTAAATTAGACCATGTATACACTGAAGAGGTCCACGCTGTAGGCAGCTTAATTTTGAGGAATGATTCTCAAGATATCTAAAAGAGGGGAGAGTGTCAAAAAAAAAGTTTGATAATCACAAAACATATTTTTTACCAAAAAATGGGGTGGTAGTGATAGAACATCAATAGAGCAGGCTGTAGTAATCTCATGGAGAAAGGTCAAATACCTCAAACCCCTACTTCTCAATCTGCTATTTGACTTGTTTTCTTATTAATTCTCTCATATGCATTTATATGCATTCTACTACGTATGATAGAAAATTGCCTCATTAATTCCCACAAATACAGAAGCCTCATTAAATGATAATTATCTCTGATCTGAAATCCTAATGTATCGAAGGATAGAGAAAGCTCTCTTCCTTTAAGCTTTATCTTCTTACTCAGTATCAAACCCCAGTCTCATAGGCTTAGACAAACATCATTGCTTCTATGGAAGGAAGAAATATTTCTGTGGCGTGGGTGATAGTACTTTGGCATCTATGGTATAGCCCTGGTTACCCTATGCCAGTTCCAGCTCTAATAGTGCGTATTTCAAAACCATACAAGATTTCTTGAAAGATACAAAAACTAGGATAACCACCCTCTGATTATTAATATCAAATGAGATGGAAAAGAGACAGACAACCACCAAAACTTTTTGCCACTGTCTTAGAAGGTATCCAGTGCAGAGCCCAAACGGAACAAAGATTTCCTATAGATGGTGAGGTTTTCCCAGTGATCCTGTTAGAGGATGACATGGTGGTGACTATTCCAAGCCTCAAAACATTACAAAGATTCTAATTTTAAAAATTGGTTATTAGAATATTGGACATCTGTATAAATTAATGCTAATTAGCTGTATTTGCATTTATGTATATGCATACATACACATGTGCATATATGTACATATATGTGTGTATATGTGTATGTGTGTGTATGTTTATGTGTGTGTGCACATATAGTTTCCCAAGAGGGCAAATGAAGTAGCCCATATTGGGAAAAGAAACGTTACCTTCTAAAGGATAAGTGAACAGTTAACATTTAAATAGCTCAAGGCCACATAAATACTTCCACCCACTGGAATAAATTAAATTCTGAGCCCCCAAGCAAAAATGTCAGTAAGTAAAGGAAGAAGCAATGAGAGGGACTGCTATTCTTGACTTCATTCAGATCAACAAGGAAGAGCTGTTTGGCAATGTGGGAGTGATATAAGAGCCTTGGAAGAAATTGACCATGCCATCTGGGAGTTCAAAATAGCAAGGAAAGGGAACATTGGGCATAATCATACATGTAGCTCAAACTTTAGAAAAGCTGACTTCAAAAAGTTCAGGGAAAGGTTCTCCAGCCAAAAGTGACTCAGATGTGAGAGGTTCAAAGAAAACCAGTCTCCTCATATACCCCTCAAAAAGCAGCAAATAGAAAGACCAAAGAGAAGAAAAATAGCTAAGAAACCACACATGAAAATACAAACCAACCAAAATAGAAAATGAGCAAAATGAAGAAGAGTGCCAATGAAACAAAAAATAATATACCACAGAGCAACTGAATCATCTAGAGTACAAGATGCAACTCAGATTGAAAAAGAAACAAGACAAAATATCATAAAAGAAATCTTCAAATAAATAAATGCATATTAATGAAATTAAACAAGAGTGGGCTTTGATACTTCAAAGTTAAAGAGATATTTAATAAATTAAGAACACTGATGAGAAAAGAATAGAACTTATAAAATCTTTTCAATTTAAACCATGAGAAAAATTAGAGCTAAAATTAATAGAAGATGATTAAAAGATTGGGAGAAAATAATTTTTAAAAAATGATCAATATGGGGGATATAATAGGATAAGGAACAGATCTGTAATTCATTGATATAGAGAAGTCCTATTTGAAGAAACTCCCTCCTTTAAAGCAGATTAGCAACTGCTCCTAACTTACAGATTTGGAGAGCTACATAAAGCATAGAGACATTGAATGACTTGCTTAAGGTTGTACCAATAGTATGTGAGATAGAGACATTTGACTTGAACCCAAGTCTTCCTGGCTTCAAAGCCAGCTTCAAAGGCAGTTTTCTATCCATTATGTTGCCACTTACTATGCCATCCTAGAATATAATAGAAAATCTTTAAAAATCAGTAGAAGCAACCAAGAACAGAGGAGGAAAGAGAATAATGGACAAGGCAGATAAATGAGGGAGAAAGGGTCAGAGAATGATTGAAATATCAAAATAATCAGAGAAGATGAAAATTCAAGTGATGGATATGTAGGATGGAGAAGGCATAACCATCTCAGGATTGCTTATATCACTGAAAAAAATGGGAAAAAATCCAAAATAATCTGAATCCCATGTTCCTGGAAATTTTTCAAGACAATTGTCTATAACAAAGTGGAAAATATGGCACTTTACAAATAGAAAAAAGTCCATTGAACCCGACTGAGGAAGAACCCAAGATTTATTTCTTTCAGTGATACAGCAGGCCAAGTTTTTTAAGGTAGATATTTCTGGGTTCATGGCCCTATGCCTTTTTTTATATGTTTATTCTCATTTCTCTGATTATTCCTCATCTTCTTTGAGAAATCTACTATGATTCTGATTGATGTACTTTGTAATATAATTTTTATCTTTCTTAATGAAGTTTGAAAAGAGAATACAGCAAAATGTCTAAAAATTATACATCTTTACTAAATAGGGTTTTTTTTCATGAAGGAATGGTATAAAGACAAGAAAATAATATCCTAAATCATGCCAACAACAGAAAAAACAGGCTATTTGCTTATATTATTAGATTCAGAGAAAGCCTTAGATAAAATTCATCATTCATTTATGTTAACTACATCAGAACAGGAAGATTTTTCTCTAAAATGGGAAAAAATATTTGAGTGAATATTATATACCATTGTGAAACACTAGAAGCAATTTCACTAACAGTAGATGAAAATCAAGTTTATATACACATTCCTATTCAACATTGTTTTAAAGATGTTAGCAACAGCAAGAAATATGAATGAATAAAAGCAAATAAAACATAGAAGAAATAAGTATTAGTTATGAAGAAGTTAATTATCTCTTCAAATGGTACAATTCCATGTCTAGAAAAAAACAATAAAATAAAAAGGCTCAGTTAAGGTAAAAAAAGGAAACTAAAAGAGAAATATCCATTGTAATAATGATAAAACCACATCAAATATTTGGGTATTATCAAGATGTACATGACAGTAGTTGTTGTCCTTCATTCTCAAAGAGAACCAAAATGACATCACTCTGCTAGAGTCAAGTTTCAGTCTGTCCAACTGTGGTTGATCAGACCAATATGAGCTCAGAATGCTCTACCACAGTCAGGCACAAATAGTTCGTGTGAACATTTATCATCTTATTGTTCTTTGTAAAGAGGGATGGGAGGTTGGAAAAAGAAGGAAGTATAAGTGAATATAAATCAGGTGACTATTTCATAAATTATACAAAATGCCAAGAGTAATAGAAAAATAAATAGATAGTTTAAATAACCCATTCTCAAGAAAAGAAATTAAAGAGGCCAGGAATGAAAACTTAAAAATACAGTATCAGGACCAGATAGATTTATAATATATTTCAATTAGATATTCAAATAATTAATTCTAATATTACATAAACTGTTTATTAAAACAAGAAAATAATGAATGCTATGAAATCTTTTCATTAACACAATATTGTCTTTATACCTAAATAAAGGAGAATTGAAACAGAAACAGAATTTCAGTTATACTATTCACCAATGCAGTGTTTCTTAAGCTGTGGGTTGTGACCCTATATGGGGTCACAAAAAATTTGTCAGCAATAAAGGATTTCTGAACCTGCAACAAAATTAATTAAATAACAAAAATTAGTTAAAAATCAAATGCATAATGAATCTGAAGTGTTTCTGGCAGTGCTTGCCTGTGTTGCATTGTACAACTTCACCGTAGTCTTGGTTCTGAACACAAAGCATGTGCATGTTGTACTGTGCATGCCCTCAGGCCATGCAACACCAATGAAGACTCCCAAAATCAGAAAAGGGGGTCACCTGAGTGGAAAAAGTTTAAGAAGCCTTGCATTAATGAGCATTGAATACAAATTTTAAGTAACATAGTATCACAGTATCATAGTGGCATGAGCAATATACCACAAAGATCATACACTATGACTAGATTGAATTGATACAAGAAATTAAAGGCTGCTTCAATATTATACAACTATACACATACATATATAATTAACCATTTTAATAACAAAAAACTAATAATATAATATTAATAGGTACAGAAAAAGCTTTTGACAAAATACAACACTCATTACTGTTCTTTAAAAAAAAAAACTTAGCAAACAAGAATAAATGGACATTCCCTTAATGTGGTAAGTGGTACTCGTATAAAACCAAGAACAGACATTATATATAATAGGAATAAACTAGATGCCCTTCTAATAAAATCAGGTGCAGAGCAAGGATGTCTATTATCACCAATATTACTTGATATAGTGCTATAAATCTTAGTTACAGCAATAAGATGAGAAAAATAAATTGAGGAAATAAATATAAAGAGAAAACAAAATGATCACTTTTTCAGATAATTGCCAACTAAAAAGTATTTGAAATAATAACATCAGCAAAGTTGCAGGATATAAAATAAATCCACATAAATCATTCACATTTTTGTATATCACCAAAAAAAAAACCAACCTCACCAGGAAGAAATAGAAATTCTATTTATGGGGAATGACTGAACAAGTTGTGGTATATGACTGTAATGGAATACTATTGTGTTATTGTGCTATAAGAAATGATGAACAGGTGGATTTCAGAAAAACCTGGAAAGACTTATATGAACTGATGCTGAGTGAAATGAGCAAAACCAGGAGAACATTGTACACAGTAACAGCACATTATGTGATGACTGACTTTGATAGACTTAGCTCTTCTCAGCAATTCAAGGATCTAAGACAACTCCAAAAGATTCATGATGGAAAATGCTATCCACACCCAGAAAAAGAACCATGGAGTCTGAATGCAGATGGAAGCATACTGTTTGCTCTCTTTTTCTTTTGTTGTTTTGTTTTATTTCTTCTTTCTTGTGGTTCCTCTCATTAGTTCTAAATCTTCCATACATCATGACTAATGTGATAATATGCTTAATATGAATGTATTAAGTAGAGACTATATCAGATTACACACCATCTTGGGGAGGGGGGAGGAGAGGGATGGGGAGAAAATTTAAAACTCAAAATCTTATGGAAGTGAATGTTGAAAATTAAAAATAAATAAATTATTAAAAAAAGAAACTTCATTTAAAATTAATATGGAAGGCATAAAATACTTGGGAGTCTACCTATCAAAACACACATAGGAACTATATAAATGTAACTACAGAAACTCTTAGGGAAATAAGTCAAGTCAATATAAAATGACAATTCTACCCAAATTGCTTTATTCAGTACTACACCAATCAAACTACTAAAATGTCATTTTATATACCTGGGGGGAAAAGTAACAAATTTCATTGGAGGATCAAAAAATAAAGAATCTCAAGAGAAATAATGAAAAAATAATGGGAAGGAAAGGGCCCTCGCAGTTCCCAATCTTGACTATACTACAAAGTAATAATCAGTAAAAGGATTTGGAACTGGCTAAGAGATAGAGCAGAACATATTATGTATACAACCTACAGAAGAAAATATACCTAGTAGCCTATCAACAAAATAACACAAGGAAAATTGGACATTAGAGGCAGAAAATAAGTTTAGACCACCCTTAATACTATTAATACATTAATAACCATCAACAGTTAATTAGTTAACTAAAATTAATTCATATGATAATAAATCAAAAGAGTAAGGAAGAAATTTTATTTTGCATCTATGAATAGAGAAAGAGCTCATAAACAAATATGGGATTGAAAAGAATACAGAAGACAAAAGGGATGATTTTGATTACAGAAAATTTGAAGTTTTATACACACAAAACAAATGCAGTTAACCTTGAAAGGGAAACTATTAAATGATGGGGGGGGGGATAGAGAAATATTTCTAATAAGTTTCTCTAATGAGGGTTGCATTTCTAATGTATGTAAGGAAATTATTTTAATTTATAGGAATAAAAGTCATTCCTCAATTTATAAGTGATCAAAGGATCTATACAAGTAGGTCTCAAAGGAAGAAATCTAAACTATTAACACTGTATGAAAAAATGCTCCAAATCATTAATTATAGGAAAAAATGCCAATTAAAACACCTCTGAGGTTCTACGTCATACCCATTAAATTAGTAAAGAGGACAATAAAAATGACAAATATTGAAAGGTCTATTGGAAAACAAGTACATTAACATACTTTTGGTTGAGCTGTGAATAGGTTCAGCCGTTCTGGAAAAATAATTTAGAATAATTCCCTGAAAGTTATTAAATTGTTCATGTCCTTTGACCCAGCTATATCACTAATAGGTCAACACCTCAATAATACCAAAGAGGAAAAGAACCCTATGTACAAAAATATTTATATCAGCTCTTTTTGTAGTAGCAATGAGCTAGAAACTAAGGGGTGCCATCATTTGGGGAATTATGGTATATGACTATTATATACAATAGAATATTATTGTACGGTAAGAAACTACAAAGGGGATGATTTCACAAAAACCTGGAAATTCTTATATAGATGGATGTAGAACAATGTGACTAGAAGAACAACATATTAAATAATAACACTATAAACATAATTTTGAAAGACTTAAGAATTCTGATCAATGCAATGAGCAACCATTTCAGAGGAATATTCAAGTATGGTAACTACCTCCTGAAACAGGGGAGTTGGACTCAAAATGCAGATGAAACATGTTTTTGGACATGGGCAGTGGACAAACAAAATTTGTTTGTTTAACTATTCATATTTGTTAAAAGATTTCTTGTTTCCAATGCAGGGTTGAAGGGAGAAAAATAATAATAGTTTTAAAAATAAATTACAATAAAAATTTTAAAGATATAAACAAATTACGTCAGTAATGCTAAGGCTCAGAATGTGCTGAGACTGGAGGAAAACCAAAGATAACAAAAGGTGATGAGGTATATGGTCTTTTTTTTTGTCTTTATTTTAATAGGTTAAATTTTTTTTTTAAAAGGGGACTCAAACAAGGGACAAGACCTTTACTTTCATGTGGATGACACTACAGCAATTGACAATAGAGAGGATATAAACCTACTCAATTCTTATTTCTGTCTCTTTTTTCCTCTGCTGAGAATTACATTTGCATTGGAAATGACAAAATAAAAATGAGTAACAGGGAGATGATATCTAAAATAACTCAGGAGATAGTAAGAGGGAAGTATCTACCTGCATGTCTACCTTCACATGATAAATTCAAGTCACCTGGCCCAGGTAAACTCTGGTACTGAACTCTGATACTGAAAGAACTGGCAGGTCTAGTTACTGAGCTACTGTCAGTGATATTTAAGAGGTTAAAAGACTTGCCCAGGGTGCACAGCTATCACATATCAGTCATCCAAGTTTGAATCTATTTAATTATACTACCAGGAAGCTAGGTGGTGTAGTGGATAGAGCACTAGTCCTGGAGTCAGGAAGACTGACTGTCTTTGTGAGTTCAAATCTGACTTCAGAAACTTACTAGCTGTGTGACCCTGGGTAAGTCACTTAACTGTTTGCCTCAGTTCTTCATCTGTAAAATGAGCTAGAGAAGAAAATAGTAAACCACTGCAGTATCTTTGCCAAGAAAACCCTAAATGGGATAAAAAGAGTCAGACATGACTAATCGACTAAAGAATAATTATATTATTGCCTAATGCATATTTCTCTAGCTTCTTAATAAGAATAATGAAATTCTCAATCCATAATCTTGCTAAAATATTAACAAATTATAGTTATAGCACTATACTAATCTACTAATTTAGTAACCCTAACAGCTTTGCATTGTATTCCCAATGCCCAGCACAATGTCTGGCATATAGACATTTAATAAATATTTTTGATTACCTGATATATATATATATACACGCACATATATATGTGTGTGTTTATATATGTACATATGTATAAATTCAAAATATGATGAATGAACAAAAGAAGTTCGTGTAAAGTGAAATATAAAATATAAGGAGCAAAATATTTTTTTTGACAAGGAGAATCAGGAAAGACTTCCTGGAGGAGGTGTCATCTCATCAAGACTTTATAGGATGGGGAGGAATGCAACAATAGAAAGGATGAAGTTTAAGCATTTCAGACTTTTGGAAACACGAGCAAAGGCATGGAGCCAGGAAATCATGGAGGTATGTATGAAAGATGGTAAGGAGTCCAGTTTTTATGGAGCATAAAGTATGAATGCATTATGATACCTGGTGTAGTCCTTTGAATATCTACTCACTCTATAATTATTAAATTATAGTGAAAGATAACATGTGTGTGTGTATGTGTGTGTGTGTATGTGTGTGTGTGTTACTCTGTTCACAAATGGGATGTTCTTCACCAAATATTTATGGAGTACCCATTAGATAATTCTCTAACTTTTAGCCATCTAACCTTTGAACTTTGTCAATGCTACATTAAGATTTAAAATAGGATATAATAATCCAAACCTTTTTAAAAGGTGCTATTTCTATTATACCTAAAATCAACCAAATAGACACACAAAGCATATTTACTAAGATAAAAGCATAATTTCTATCCCCATTACTAATTATTTTATTTTGATAAGTGAATCTTGAAAGGATCTGTGAATTTTTTTCCACTATGGGTAATTTCCTGTATGGGAACTCCCTTCACTAGGTGACAATCTGGCAAAGAAAGAGTTTGAGGCATCTTGAGTGGCTTGCCAGCATCACATAACTATTACATATCAAAAATATGACTTGAACTTAGATCTCATGTACTTTAAGTCACGTAGTCTACCACACCATACTGCCTCTTTTAAATAATAATATTGACTTACATATAGATTTAAAACAAATTTGCTAATCTGTAGCCACTTCTATTACCACTTGAAATAAGCATACCATTTTGGTTTATTTGGATGAATTACATTCAAAGGAGATGCCATTCAGAATATTTTTATGCCTATCCATTTCTATTAACCCATTCTAGCTTCTTTGATTGAATACTACAGCAGAGCTGGTCAATGGCTTCAGCTCAACAGATTGCACAGCAGCAATGTGGAGAAATGGATAGTGTACCAGGACTGGAGCCAAGAAAACTTATGTTTGAATCTTTATCATCATCATCACCATCATCATCTTTTTCTTCATCATCATCATCATCATCTAGCATTTGTTAAGCACTTACTTGGCAATTGATTAAATATTTGTGGTGAAGAGAATTAGGAGTCAGAGATGACGCCAAGGTGATAAACCTGAGTGCCTGAGAGCATTGTGGTGCCCTTAACAGTAACAGGAAAGTTGGGAGGGGAGAAAGGGGGAAGGAATACAATGAGTTCAGTTTGGACATGTTCAGTTTAGGATATATCCAAGCTATCGAGTATGAGATGTCTAATAGGTAATTAGTGATAGGAGATAAGGAGAGAAGTTAGGATTGAATAAATAGTTCTGAGAGTCATTTGCCTAGAGATGATAATTGACTTCATGAGAGCTGATGAGATCATAAATTGGGAGAGCAGAGAGGGAAAAGGAGGCAGCTAGGTGGTTAAGTGGATAGAGCATTAGGCCTGAAGTCAGGAAAACTTGAGTTCAAATCCAGCCTCAGATACTTAGTATCTGTGTGACCCTGGGCAAGTCACTTAACCTCTGTTTGCTTTAATCCACTGGAGAAGGAAATGGTAAACCACTTCAGTATCTTTGCCAAGAAAACCCCACAGACAGTATGGTCCACAGGGTCACAAGGAGTTAGACATGACTAAATGATTGATTTGGGGGACAGCGAGGCGGCACAGTGATAGTCTGGGAGTCAGGAAGACTCATCTTCCTGAATTCTAATCTGGCCTCAGACACCTACTAGCTGTGTGACCTTGGGCAAGTCACTTAACCTTGTTTGCATCAGTTTCCTCATCTGTAAAATGAGCTGAAAAAGGAAATGGCAAACCACTCCAGTATCTGCACCAAGAAAAGCCCAAATGGGATCACAAATAATCAGATAGGACTGAAAATGACTGAACAACAAGAGGAAAAAGAAAAGAAGACCCAGAACAAAACCTTGGAGATGCTAACAATGGGTATATCCTGGATGAATATACAGCTAAAAAGATTGTGAAAGAGTAGTAAGATGGATGGAAGGAGAAAGAGGAGGGCATAGTATCACAAAAACCTAAGGAGGAAAGAGTATCTAGGAGAAGAGGTTGATCAATAACAGCAAAATAAAGGCTGCAGAGAGGTCAAGAAAGGTAAGGATTGTGAAAAGACTATTTGATTCAGCAATTCTGAAAAACTTTGAAGAGTACAGTTTCAGTTGAATGATAAGGTCAGAAGCCAAACTACAAAGAGTTTAAATGAGAGTGAGAGGAGAGGAAGTGGAAGTTCAGATTATATTTTAATTTCTCAAGTAATTTAGCCGTGAAAAAGAGGAGAAATATAGGAATATATATATGAGGATGTTCAGAGCAAGTCAGGGTTTTTTGTTTGCTTTTTTAAATTTAATTTAATTTAATTTTATTTTAAACATGTGTTTTTAAAACTTTGGGTTACAAATTTTCTTCCATCCTCCCTCCCCACCCACCCTCGTTGAAAAGGCAAACATCTCGGTACAGGTTATAGATCTGTAGTCATGTAAAACACTTCCACAGTAGTCCTGTCGTAAAAAACTAAGTATATTTCCCTTCACCCTAACCTACCCCCCATTTATTCTATTCTTTCTTTTGACCCTGTCCCTCCTCAGAAGCGTTTGCTTTTGATTATCCCCTCCCCTAATCTGCCCTCCCCTCTATCATCCCCCTACTCTCTTTTCCCCTTCCCCCCTTATTTTCCTGTTGGGTAAGATAGATTCCCATACCCCATTGTGTATGTTATTCCCTCCTTAAACCAAATCCTATGAGAATAAGATTCACTCATTCCCTCTCACCTTCCCCCATTTCCCCTCCACTGTAAAAGCCTTTTCTTGTCTGTTTCATGTGAGATATTTTATCTCATTCTACTTCTCCCTTTCTCCTTCTCCCAGTATAATCCTCTCTCACCCCTTAATTTTATTTTCCAGATATTGCCCCTTCATCTTCAACTCACCCTGTGCCCTCTATCTATCTATCTATCTATCTATCTATCTATCTATCTATCTATCT
>NW_020940360.1:4964088-4971795 GCF_900497805.2 Vombatus ursinus
TCTATCTATCTATCTATCTATCTATCTATCTATCTATCTATCTATCTATCTATCTATCTATCTATTTATCTATCTATCTATACATACATACATATAATTTTTTCCCTCCCACTACCCCAATACTGACAAAGGACTCATGAGTTACAAATATCATCTTTCCCTCAAGAATGTAAACAGTTCAACCTTAATAAGTCTCTTATGATTTCTCTTTCCTGTTTACCTCTTCCATGTTTCCCTTGAGTCTTGTATTTGAAGGTCAAATTTTCTATTTAGCTCTAGTCTTTTCCACAGGAATGCTTGAAAGTTCCCTATTTCATTGAATGACCATTTTTTACCCTAAAGGATTATACTCAGTTTTGCTGGGTAGGTGATTCTAGGTTGTAGTCCTATCTCCTTTGCCCTCTGGAATATCATACTCCATGCCCTCCGGACCCTTAATGTAGAAGCTGCTAAATCTTGTGTTATCCTGATTGTGTTTCCACAGTACTTGAATTGTTTCCTTCTGACTGCTTCCAATATCTTCTCCTTGACCTGGGAATTCTGGAATTTGGCTACAAAATTCCTAGGAGTTTTCCTTTGGGGATCTCTTTCAGTAGGTGATCGGTGGATTCTTTCCATTTCTATTTTGCCCTCTGCTTCTAAAATATCAGGGCAGTTTCCCTTGATAATTTCTTGAAAGATGATGTCTAGGCTCTTTTTTGATCATGGCTTTCAGATAGTCCAATAATTTTCAAGTTCTCTCTCCTGGATCTATTTTCCAGGTCAGTTGTTTTTCCAATGTGGTATTTCACATTCTCTTCTATTTTTTCGTTCCTTTAGATTAGTGTTACAGTGCTTTGATTTCTCAAATTGTCACTAGCTTCCAATTTCTCCATTCTAATTTTTAAGGAAGTATTTTCTTCTGTAAGCTTTTGGACTTCCTTTTCCATTTGGCCAATTTTACTTTTTAGGGCATTCTTCTCCTCATTGGCTTTTTGGACCTCTTTTGCCATTTGGGTTAGGCTATTTTTTAAGGTGTTATTTTTTTCAGTATTTTTTTGGGTCTCCTTTAACATCATTCTCAGTTTTTCCTCTACTCTTACTTGCTTCTCAAAATCCTTTTTGAGCTCTTCCATGGCCTCTTGGAGACTTTGGATATAGGAGCTTTGGCTTCGTTGTCTTCTTCTGGTTGTATGTTTTGATCTTTTTTGTCACCAAAGTAAGATAATATAGTCTGACTCTTTTTGTGCTGTTTGCTCATGATCCTGGCCAATTACTTGAGTGATAAACTCTTTGTTAAGGTAGGAGTCTGTTTCCAGTGTAAGGAATGTACTGTCCCAACCTTCAGGGGTTTTGTGCAGCTGTTTTCAGAAATACTTCTAGGGACCTGTAAATTTTCAGTTCTTCCAAGGTGCTATGATCAAGCGCAAGGTGTTTACTCCTTTCCTGGCCTGTGAGCACTCTTTTCTGTCTTGGAACTGTGAGGAGGGTTTTCTCTCCACAGCCACTACAAGCTCCACCACGCCAGCACTCCCCCTCACCCCAGGACCACCACCCAGAACTGTGACCCAGATCCAAGCATAGGCAAAGCAAGAGAATCCTGCCCCCACAGAGATCTCCCTGCAATCCCCCTCTGATCAGCTACTCAATTCCCCCTCAGTCTGTGGGCCAGAAGCTCAGGAAGCAGCCACCACCCCAGGCAGCGCTCAGGAATTAGAGCTAAGACCACTGCTCTCTCTCACTGCAGACACAGACTTTTCCCACTGACCTTCTAAGTTGTCTTTGGCATTCATGGGTTGAGAAGTCTGGAAACTGCCACAGCTGCCCACGATTCAGTCCTCTGAGGCCTGCTCCGGGCTCACTGTGGCCTAAGCGCCCACACCAAACTGTGTTCCTTTCCCAGCCCGGAGTGATATGCCTTTTTGATCAACCATCCAGGCTGTCTTTGGCTGGAAATTTGTTTCACTCTGTCTTTTTGTGGGTTCTGCTGCTTTAGAATTTGTTTAGAGCCATTTTTTATAGGTATTTGGAGGGATTTGTAGGAGTACTCAAGCAAGTCATTGCTTTCACTCCACCATCTTGGCTCCCCCCCCCTTGTATGGGTATGTTTGTAGACAGCAAGGAGGTAGCCAGTAATTAGGGAAAGAATAAAGATAGTGAGTGAGTTGGGATGATAGAGATGGGATTGAATTAAATTTTTTGTGCATATTGAGGGCTTTGCCTTGGCAAGGAGAAGGGATAACTCTTCATGTAAGACAGGGGTAAAGGGAACAATAAGGAGGGGGAAGAGATCTTACCTGAGTTGAAGAGGACAGGAGTTCTCATTCATGGCCTCAAATTTTTTTGATGAAATATGAGACAAGGTCTTCAGCTGGGAGAAAATGGGAGATTGGAGTGCCAAGGGAAACTTTAAAAAGGCTATAAAGGTTTAGAATAGCCCTCTTGGTGAGTGAGATAGTAAAGGTAAGAAAATAAGGATAGGGAGCAGTTGATTTTAGATAAAGTAAAATTTTAAGGGCTCAGGAAATGAAATTTAGAGGTTTTTCTCTAATTCTATTCAGTAGCATGTGAGTAGGAGTGAAAGCAACAGAAAGTGAGAGTAATCCAGGGCTCAGGGTTGGTAGGGCAATATCTTCAACAGGATAGGGGTGCAAGAGACTCAAATGTAAAGGATGCTATAGAGTTAAACTGTTTCACCAAGGAATCAAGATAGGGAGTGGGGACAGTAGAGCCAGTAATGGACAGGGAAAGAACTGAGAGGTAGAGGGATTGTAATTGATGTAGAAGATAAAGAACGTTTATCAGTACTAAGGGAGAGAGAAAGATAGAATGATAAAATATTATGGTCAGATAAAAGAATTTCAGAATTCATGACCACGAAGTAGAACAGTTGTGGACGGTGGCAACATCAAGGATATGATCATCTTTGTATATAACTGAGGTGGGAAGGAGGAGTAGGTCATGGGAAATGAGTGTGTTGAGGAGACAGAAGATTAGAGTATTTGAATGTATATTTTGAAAGAATATTAATACATATATTGAAGTTCCTTAGTATGTGTGCAGGAGTTGGGTTGGAGAGAAAGACTGTGAACCAGGCACTGGACTCACTGAGAAGAGTATACTGGGGGTAAGCAGATAGAAGTTACCATAATCTTGATAGGGTGATACACTTGGATTGAATGAACTTCAAAGGAAGAGAAGTTACTGAGTGAGGGAGGTAGAAGAAAAGTCTGGAAATAACAATGGGAACCAAGGAGTATTCCAACCCCACCCCCACAACCAGTGAGTTTGAGATATGAATGAAAGTATAACCTGTATTGGAAAGGTTGGCCAGTGATACTGTATCATCATTAGGGAGAAAAGTATCAGTGAATGCTAGAGGACAAGGGGAGTAGGAAAGGAAAAGGTTTAAGATGAAAGCAAATTCTGTAATTTCAAAGAGCATAGTAGAAGGGGCAGATAGATCTGGAGTGAGAAATTTTAGAGTTGGAAATAGATATAGGCAATGAGGGATGGGGAATGAGATTTGAACATTGACATTCAGAATCACTGAGATGGGCAGAATGTGATGAGATGGGAGTTCACTAACCATTGCAAGCAGAATATTAATGACTAGAGAGAGTTCTGTTGAAGAAAGCAGTCAATTAGACTTATTGCAGATACTGAATAGCTGTGTGATTGCAGAGCAAGTCATTTTACCATTCTGAGCCTCCTTTTCCTAATATGCAAAATGGAGATGATATTAGCACCTACCTTCCAGGGTTATTATGAGGACCAAATGAGATAATGTACAAAAAAACACTTTCTGAAATATTAAAGCAATACACAGATGTCAGCGATTATTAGTGAGATATTCCCCAGAGGTTATGGGACCAGGCCACACTGAGGTTGTCATGATACTTTTTTGGGAGGAGGGGGTAACATTATGCTTAGGATGACTGACTGGATCCAACTGTAAGCCATGTAATAAGGATTTAATGTGCTAAGGACATGTCTGAAGCAGGGGAATTGTGTCTTTGTTCAGATTCAGTGAGGAAATTGGTACTAGTATTGGATGAGAGCCCAGGGACAATCTGTTTAATGGGTTGTAGTCTGTGATATTTCTAATCTGTTGATGAAAGAACATATTACCTTTAGAAAAATAGTCTCTTAATGTCCTCTGGAGAAAGGCTCAGACTGCACTTGATTCTGTCAATAACCATAAGTGACTGTCTGTAGCTTTGTACCATTATTGCTGTCATCACAGCAGTGCCTGTTCTGGGGCTGAAATAACTCATTCTTATGCTTTTCCCACAAGGATTTTACCCAGTCAGCACTCTTCTTCAAATGTAATTACTTGCCTAAGAAATTTCATCACCTACCCCATAGGATCACAGGATTTAGAACTAGAAAGAATCTTAGAGATAGCCCTAGCCTTTTTACCCTTCTCCACCCCCCCACCCAAAGTCATTTTCATATTTTACTTAGACATCATTATCTGAAAACAAAAAAGAATAAAACAAAAATACTCACATGAGGCCTTGTGAACTGCAGCAAGGAGTTCAGTAAGTCCCAGGGTTATGGGTGAATTATAAGCTCTTTGGTTGACAATAGTGACAAGCAGGGAATTTTAAAAAATCCAGATTCCAAACCTGAAACCGCCTAGCAGTTTCCACAACAACCCAGTGAGAAGGGTAATCCCCCCAAAGTAATAATTAAAAAGAACTTACTCAGTCCCTAATAAGGCCTAAGAAAATAAAAGTACCGAAACAAATGCAATAGAAGAAAAAAGCAGTAGGCCACCAAGAATGTTTGGAGGAGCAAAGGGCTGAAGCTGCAGAATGCTTCTTTTCATTCTCCAGCAGTCTCAGACGCAACTTGAAAGCATCTGCATAATCTCGTTAGGTACAGTTTGCTGAACTTTATCCTATAGTCCTTTGGGCCCTTGGATATACTAAGCTTGCTTGTGACACCACTCTTTGGACAGATACCATATCAGAAATCTTTGCTGGTTTATTGCAGCAGTTAGTGACACCTATGTCACGGTAAGCACACAAACATAGAAGAATAAATAGAATGCTAGACTTGGAGTCAGAAAGATCTGGGTTCAAATTCCATTTCAGATTCTTACTAGCTGTGCTACTCTGAGCAAGTCCTTAACCCTTCTGTCCCTCAGTTTCCTTATTTGTAAAATCAGAAAGTTGGTCTCAGTGACTTCTAAGGTTTCTTCCAGTTATAAATCCGATGAATGTAAGAGTGTCTGTGGGGAAATGCATGTGGCCGCTGAGGGAGGACTTGCTAGAGAAAACTGGCTTCTAGAAATATGAAAGGAAGATGGATTTTCATTATCCCACAGTCCACACTAATATAAATTCAAACATTTAGAGAAAATCAAATTATAAAGTCCACCCTTCACTCATGTCTTCTTTCCCAGAAATCCCAATCTTTTTCTTTATTCTTCGAAAAATCAATTTTGCTTTTTAAACTTTCCGTTTGTAAACAACAGCCCCAAAATATGAAAGACAGTGTAGAAATGCAGGCATTTGATATTGACCTTCCTAGGATCATATACTGTTTTCAGTATAGCTATGCAAGGACTTCTGGTTGACTGGGGTGGGGAACCTCTGGCCCTCTAGGTCCACTTGTGGCCTCAAGAATGCAGGGTCCCCACCCTTGGAACTCTTCATGTTCCTTTTTTTGTGGAGTCCCAGGATCTTAGAATCATCTTTTCCAAACCTCTCATGGCCTGGCACACAGTAAAATCTTAATAAATGTTGTTGATTTGTTAACTAGGAAAGAATAAAAGAATTGTATTTCAGAATCACTATCTTCTGATCTATCTCATCTATAGCCATACCATCCTGAACACATTATCTCATCTGACATTGGAAGGTAAGTAGTGTTGGGCCTGGCTAGTACTTGGACTGGAGAACACCTGAGAATACCGAGTACTGTATACTTAAACTATTTGAGACTTCAGTGTATAGAGCAGTGGGCCTGGAGTCAGGAAGATGAGTTCAAAGACACTAGCTGTGTGATTTTAAGCAAGTCACAAGCTCTGTTTGCCTAGGAGGCAGTTAGGTGGCTCAGTGGATAGAGAGCTAGACCTGGAGTCACCTGGAACCTGAATTCAAATTCAGCCTCAGACACATACTAGCTGTGTCACCCTGGACAAGTCATTTAACCCTGTTTGGCTTAATCCACTGGAGAAGAAAATGGCAAACCGCTCTAGTATCATTGCCAGGAAAACTTCAGAGATAATACGGTCCACAGGGTGCATGAAGAGTCAGACACAACTAAATGACTCAACAACAATCTTATGAAAACCAAAAATCAAACATGGAGGCAATTTTTAGCAGATTTATGCCATTTTATCTTGCTTCCTTATACCTCCCTGGATTCCTTGATCCAGCCAAATTGTCCTTTCCTCTATTTCTTACATCGCCATCTCCATGCCTTTGCACTGGTCCTCACTGAGGCCTCAAACTATTTCGTATTTGTTCCCTTTCTTTCATCATGCTAATATTTCCCCATTTATGTTTAGCATAGAAATAACAATTTATCACAGATCTGGACTCTGCTTATTCCTTGGTTATCTGGAATCTTTACTCCTCTCTGGACTCCACTCCTGATTCTCTGGATTTTCTCTACCATGTCATAAAGTAGCCTCCTTACCCTGAAAGTTCATTCTGGCTTTCTCACACTAAAAGGTTACTCTGCCCCTTCAGCCCCTTCTTCTAATTGGCTGGTTCTTCCTAGAATCTCCATTTTAGAGCCCATGACTTCATTCCTCTGAGGACTGTACTCTTGACTTTCTGTACTTTCTCTACCATTCTCCAGAGTGGATACTTTTCCTCACCACCTCCCTCTCCCTTTTTCAGCTTCCTTGTATGTGGTATCTTCCTCCATTAGAATATAAGATCCTTGTGAGTAGGGACCTACTTGTATTTATATTCTCAGCACTTAGCACATAGTATGTGCCATTGCAAAAAAAAAAAAAAGTTAACACATTATATAAGAGAGGTAAGGACAGATTCACAAGTGCTTTCTTTCTCCACACTCTCCAAACATTAATTCCTAGTTGAGAAAACTAGATTTGTAACGTTGCCTGTCGAGAAATACAATTCTACTCTACTCTCAATATTTCAACCTTCACCCATACAGCCAAAATTAGAAGAAAAGCAGGAAACTGAGTTGGGAGGTGGGGTGGGATGGAAGAGGAGGAAATTTGTAGCAAGTTTCTCTGATAAAGGCATCATTTCTCAAATATATAGAGAACTGAGCCAATTTTATAAAAATAGAAGTCATTCTCCAATTGATAAATGGTCAAAAGATACAAACAAGTTTCAGAAGAATAAATCAAAGTTATCAATATCATATGATGCCCATCAGTTGGGGATTGGCTGAACAAGTTATAGTATATGAATGTGATAGAGTACTCTTGTGATATATATAAGAAATGATGAAGAGAACAATTTAAGAAAAAAATTTAGGAAGACATATGAACTAATACAAAGTGAAGTGAGCAGAACCAGGAAAAAATCTATATAGTAACAATAATATTGTAATCCACTGTGAAAGACTTAGTAACTCCGATAAATGCAATGATCCACCAAAACTCCAAAGTACTAGTGATAAAGAATTCCAGATAGAGAACTGATGGTCTAAGGGGAGAGATTAAAGTATATTTTTCTTTCATTTTTCTTTCCTTTTTTTCAGAACATAGCTATTGTAGAAATGTTTTATATG
>NW_020940360.1:4971805-5005209 GCF_900497805.2 Vombatus ursinus
GAAAAGAAAAAGAAAAGAAAAAAATAAAAGTTCTGATAATCTCAAAAAAAAAAATCTCAGCCTTCAGTGAGGAGCGTTAAGAGCCATCTTTTTTTTTTTTTTTTAGGTTGCCAAATTTAAGCAGTATGCCTTTGTGGCTTTTATATCACTTGAAGCCAAAATCAATTTCTGAAGTAGAAATTGGTGAAAAAATGTTTAGCATTATATAGGACAGATAAGGGCCTGGCATGCTATGGTCCATGGGGTCAAGAATAGTTGGACACAACTGAACAATTGAATAACAGCAACAAAGAGTGCTTTGTTGGCCAAAGCAATGCCCATTTTTTAAAACTTTCCGAGTCGTTGTTGCTGTTGTTGTTGTTGTTGTTGTTTGGAGAGGTCATGGAATACCTGGTTTCCTTGCAGACTCAGCTCATGTCATCTTCTCCATTAAGTCTTCCCTGATTCCTCCATCGTCTAATACTTCTCACACTAGGTTATCTTTGTCTGTTTCATAGTGTGCGCGCATGTCTGTGCATGTGTATACACACACACATATTATGTATACATATATATAACATATATATATATATGTCCATGTCTTACCCCCACCCCCACCCCCTAAAATGTAAAGCTTCTTGAGCTCAGGATCTATTTCTTTGTATCTCCAGTGCCTAGCACAGTGCCTGTCATGTAATAGGCACTTGATAAATGCTTGTTGACTGATTGATTGACATTAGTGATATTGATTGATATTATTTAGTTATATTTAAGGATCAGAGAATTTTCTGGGATGAAGAGAATAATTGCAAGACAGAAACATCAAAATAAACATGCTCCAAATTCCTAATTTTGATGCTTCATTACAGTGTGGATGTGACCCTGGGTTCCTTGATAGGGACTAGTAAGATGGAAAGGATTTGAGTACCAGACCAATAGTGGAAGATACGTATGTCTGTCCTCTGAGAACTGCAGGGAGGCCCCTAATGGGTTGGCTACAGTGTGATGGATTTTATAGCCATAGCTGAATTTGCTATGTATTTTTTAAAATTTTGATAACTGTATTTCTTTTTTTTTTAAATGTGTATCCTAGAAAACTTTATTGTATGTGAAGCAGATTATTTGGAGGTAGTTTGGATGATTCCGCTTTAGTTGGTAATAACCAAAGCATCAAAGCCTAGAGCAAACTGTACATAGGCCTTCTCTCCATCAGGCCAGATTAGTGTGTAAACTTTGGGCAAATCAATGTAATTCATCTCCTTTATGGCCTGTTTGATCTGATATTTATTGGCTTTGACATCTGCAAGGAACCCAAGGTGTTCTTGTCCTCAGTCTTCTTCACAGCAGACTCAGTGGTCACAGGAAACTTGATGACAAATCCTTGCCCCTTGACCAGTACTAGAGAGATTAGTGTAGCAGAAAAACACATGTACTGAAGAATAGTTCTGAACTGTCTCTTTCTTGATAGTGAATCATATGGACTATATAGGTTCCAAGCTGGGACTCATCAGAAAGAAGAGTTGTTTGACATGTCCTAGAAAGAAAAGGGGGAGGGGGAGGGGAACCAAGATGGAGGAGTAGGAGGAAGAAATACATCCTAGCTTTCCCAATAAACCTTCCAGTGACCAGGCGTGCTCCACCTAGGAGCACTTTTCTAAGAATATTTGGTCTAGGAAGAGTTTGCATTTTCTTCTTTTTTTTTCTGGCTGAGAACACCCTTAAACACTGCTTAGCCTTCCAGGCTTTTGACTCAGCTTCTGTCTTGGAGCAGGGCAGTGAGGAAAAATTGTTTCTTTCTTTGCCTTTAGCATCATCTTGGTGGACAGGTTGGGTTGATAATTGTGTTTCAATATAACTAATTTCTTTGGCAATCCCATGTATTTTATTTGATAAGTCTAAAAACATTATTTTGAGAAGGGTTCATAGAATTTACCAGCCTACCAGAAGTATCCATGATACTAAAGATTAAGAGTTCACAGTTGTCAGGATCCCCATGAGAAGACCACCCCTCCCTTTTTACTCCTTTCTATTTACTATTAGGAGACACCCTGTTTCCCAGAGCTAAGGCTCAGCAAGTAAGCTGTGCCCTGAGCTTGGTATAGGAACAATCACTTGCGAGCACCCTCGGGATAATCTCAGCCACAGCAAAATCCCAGAGTTGTTTCACACCAGCATAAGGTAGTCTCTGAGCTTAGACAAGCACTTATAGTGTCCATGTTCCAGTCAGAAGTCCTGCTATGAATCAAACTTGTCTCATTGTTGCTGTCACCCCTCATTGTCAGGACTTCAGTTCACTGTGCAGTCATTAGCATAAGCATTGAGATTTGTCCACACTAAAGCAAATCTCCTACTAGCCCAGCACATGCATCTAGTTTCCCTCTTTCAATAGAATAAAGAAAGCCTTTTGATTATAACCACTGTGAGCAATTTGTTTTTATTTTATTTTTAGAGTTTGTGGTTTTGATAACCCGTATGAGCTTTCTGGATTTTTTTAGAGTTAACAGCAATTGCAGAGCTCCTGTGGCTCTTTGGTCATTTGGTCAGGATTGACAGTTATAGCAGAACTGGAGTTCTTAACTCTTTCTCTGCTGAGTCACAGACAGCTTCAATCTGTATCAGTGGAAACAGTACCCAAAGGAAATCAGAGATCCATCAGTGTAACTTAACAGAACTAGAATCTAGAAGCCTGAAAAAGTTATATATTATTATTTCTGACATTACCCTTTTTGGGGGGGGAGGGAGGATCTGGATTTGTGATTTCATGGGGGTAGGGAGCTCCCCAGTGAGGGAATTCTCTCTACTAATACAAATCTCAGCACTTGCTCAGCAATTATGGAATTTAGAGTCGCCTGGGGCATTGAGAGTTTAAGTAATATACCCACGGTTATACAACCAGTGTCAAAGAAGGAACTTGAACCCAGACTCCTTCACTCCAATATTGACTCTTTATCCTTCATTCCATGTTGTCTTACTACTATTGCTATACCTTGAATAATCACCACAGTGCCTTCCAAAAGCTTTGTGTGCTTTACCATATATTCACTTGTTTGTCTTCAGAATATCCCCAGGAAAAGGGATAAGAGCAGATGTTATCATTTCTACTTTTATAGCACAATATGCCTACTCTGTCTCAATGAGTCATCATCTGTTCTGTGTTTCTCCAAGAAAAAAATGTAAAAATGTCTAGTTGTTTAAAAAATATTTACACACTTTGATCAATCACCTTCCCCAGAACCATTTTTATTTCATACAGTAAAAATCAGCCAACCAGCCAGCCTGAGCAGGCTACAAAATGTTCAACGAATGCATGACCTTTACTTAAGTCTTTTTTGACTGAACAGCAGCTTGCAAATTACATTAATGGTGAATAAATTGTACATTTATTTTAGCTCACAGAGTAGTCTATTTTTTGTTGAGCCTTATTTAATTATAAGGCAATGTGATATAGTGGATAGAATACTGGGCTTTGAGGCAGGAAGACCTACATTTCCATCTCTACCTCTGATACTTACTGTGTGACCATGGCTCTCTGTGCCTCAGGCAACTCTTTGGTACTCAATCTAGTAAATCTGGTGGTTGAGTTTCCCCACTCCTGAGCTCCTTATGCTGTCAAAAATCACGGATTGTCCCCATATGTGATGGTGTAATATAATTTGCTATTATTAACTTTGTATCTCCAGTGCTTAGTAGAATACCTTGCACATAGTTGGAGTTTTATCAATGATTTTGAATGGTGTTATCACATCTCTACTATGTGATTTTTCAACTAACTTCAACATTTTTTCATAACTATAAAAACATTATTTGTATATAACAAGCACCTCTATAGGTAGATTTAGGACTTAACTGTAGTTTTTACCTTAAAACAAAATTGACCTAATTCACTGCCCAGAATCCAATGGGTATTGGAAAAAATACTATTAGATGACTATAATTACCAATAACTCTAAATGAAAGACAAGACAATTAACACTAATACATAGTGACTATATTTCACTGGTGTAAAACATATGTAACCCAAGTCCCAAAACTCATTGGTATGGGATTCTCCCAAGGGTAGATAGGACCCATCAGTGAAGAGAGTTGCCTAATGCCATTTAGAAAGAGGAGAGTTATGTATAGCCTATATCAGATTGCATGCTATCTTGGGGAGGGGAGGGGGAAGGAGGGGGCAAAAATGAAAAATTCAAAATCTTCTAAAAGCAAACCTTGAAAAGTAAAAATAAATAAATATTAAAAAAAAGAAAGAGGAGAATTTTCCTGAAGGTCTCAAGTATAAGGACATTCTGCATTTTTTTTTTATCGAATTAACTAAAATTTATCTTACATTCAACGTCTTGTTAGCTTGAGTACTTACATGGGATTGAGGACCTTTTGGGGAAGAGTGAAAAGAGTCAGAAAATAACATTCATAGAATTTCCCAAAGTCAGGGAACAAGCCTAGAAGATTTTGTGAGAGACATGATGGGTAGCTAGATAAGATAGACAAACAATCAAACAGATGGACAGAAAGAAAGAAAGGAAGGAAAAAACACAAGAAAGAAAAGCAGGGAAAAAGAGTGGAAAGAAGGGAAGGAGGGAGGAAGGGAGGAAGGAAGGAGAAAAGAGACAAGAAACAGTATTTAAAAAGTGCTTTCAAGGACACATATAGGTAAGAATCTGTGAGGAACCTTCCCCCAGGCCTGTTATGCCAAGAACTGGGATACAATTTTGACAAATGGGTTTCAAGTGGAAAGACAAGAAAGAGGCAATACTGGATCACAGACTGAAAGCCAACCAAGCTACTCTTATTGAAGAAATTTTACCTTGTTTTACTTAATGCAGGGGTGACCAAGTTTCTAATAAGCCATCGAACTATTTTTCTGTAGAAATTTATCTTTTTAGTCACATCAGTTTATAAGGGAGAGGACAAGTCTCTACCTTGTGCTACAAGGTACCAGAGACCCAGGCTCAACATTCTCCTAAACATTAGAACTTCACACTGACCTTGTAGAAGATGAGTGCTGCTCACAATCTGCCATCTGGCCACATCTGGCTTCATTGCCCAACCTTAACCCTTTGGCAAGTGCTCTTTTTTTGCACCTTTCTGAAAAAGAAAAATGTATGTAAGCAATCCCAGGAGACAGCCATGCCAGAGCTGGCTTAATGAAGCATAGTCTAGTGGGAAGGAACAGATCAGAGAAGCTGGAAATGGGCCATTGAATTGGTATGTGATCATGGGAAAGTCACTTTGTCTTCTCTGGCACCATTTCTTCATTTGGGAATCTAGAAGTAATAACACATGGATTCATTTTAATTCAATCCAACCAGGATTTATTAAGCACCTACTCTATGACAGGCACTGGGCTAGATGCTAGGGATACCTAGCTTGAAAAAAGTGATCAGATTAATGGTAACTGACCATCTTATATAGCATTTTAAGGTTTTCAAAGCCCTATACCTACTTATTCTCATGTCTACAGTTTCTAGACATTATCTCATTTTGTAAGTGATCAAAGACTCAGAGAGGTTAAGTGGCTTATCTATGGTCCTTTCCCACCTGCATTCCAGTCATCCCCTTGATCTTCTCTCATCCTCTTCCCATGGGAACCTTGACCATGGCCCCTGGGACTCAGGCTCTAAGAGGTGAACTTTCACCTTGTTTTGCTAGGAAATAGGCCTCCACATCATCTCCTGGCCTTTTCCAAACCATGCGACTTTGGGTGTATGTCCCCTCCCCTAACTCTCCTTTATGAGCTTCTTCTCCCATTAGAATGTAAGGTCCTTGAGGGTGGGCACTGTCTTCCTTGCTTGTATTTGTATCCCTAGCATTTAGCATAGTGCCTAGCACATACTAATCATTTCTTATAATGCAGTTAATGCTCTATCATTCATTCAATCAAATGTTGGAGGTAGGCCTTCCTAATTCCTTCAGCATATTTTCCACTAAATCAAGTTGAGTCCTAAGACGAGCTAGTCTAAAGGTAGGTAGGTGACATAGTGGATAGAGTGCTGGGCTTAGAGTTAAGCAGATCTAGTTCAAGTTTGACCTCAGATACTTATTAACTGTTACACTGGGCAAGTCATTTAACTTCTGTTTCCTCAATTATAAAATGGAGATAATAAAAGCACCTATCTCCCAGGGTTGTTGTGAAGATCAAATGAGTTAATATTTTTTTGTAAAGTACTTAGCACAGTGCCTGGCACATTGCTATTTGTCCTTTGTTCTCAAAGACATGACATCAGAGAGGTGAGGCCATGACATGCTAGTGAATTGGATTTAAGTGAGGGAGGGCTGTGCAAAGTCATCATTCTCACTTTCACCTCCAGAGCCATCTGGGACCGTGGTAAGATATAGATCAGAACAACTGAAGATGGCCCAGGATGCAGTGGGAGACTTGGCCTTTTCAAGCTAAAGCCTTTAACAGGCCTCAGTTTCTCATTGATTGGCCAATAATAGGCCCAAATCAAGTTGGGCCAAGCCCAACTTGGTCACTGTTTGGGCCCTGATTGGTTCAGAATGAATGTAAATAACAATTGTTTCTGTTTTCTCCCTCCCAGATGTTTTATTTTTAAAGAGGCCATTCTTTGCCTCATTTCTTATTAAGCCTTAATCACTGAATAGGCCTGGCATGTAGTAGGCACTATATAAATGCTAGCTATTGCTGTTATTGTTGTTGTTGGACTGAACTAGGGCACAAGGAAGATAAATTTTGCTCTAGAGAAAGAAAATAGGAAAAAATGGGATAATGTTGAGGAAGACAGGCCTAGAATAACAAAAATCTTAGATGTATACAGCATTTAAGGATTTTGAAGTAGTCAATATACATTATCTCATCTGGCCCTCATAATAAACTCATGGTAGGTACTATAATTATCCTCATTTTACAAATGAAGAATGTAAGACTCAGAGATGTTAAATGATTCCCCCAGAGTCACACAACCAATAAATAGAGATAGAATGTGCAACCAGGTATTTTCCTGAGTCCAAGTCCAAACTTTTTCCACTACTCCATGCCTGGGTATCCTGGGTAGCCATAACACAGTGGGTATGCCTAAGTGGGTAGGTGGGTAGGGGCACAAATTCAGGGTGGAGGGGGGGAATTTTAAAGAAACTTACATTTTGCCCACTTTGTGATTTTGCTTAGGGCATAGTTCCATGATGGACCCGAGACCCTGAATTCTGCTCTGTAGTGAGTAGTGTTCTAGCAAGGTTTCAGGGTTCAAACTTTGACATTTCACCCATAAAATTATGTGTGAAGGGATGGGGCCTGAACACTAAGAATATAAAGTGTAAGATGAAAGGGCAAGCTTCGATGGACATCTATTAAACATGGCAAATGGGTCACCTTATAAGAAAAGACATTTTTCTTCATAGACACTAAAGCACTTATTCTTGGCAGGAATCATCTGGGCGACTAAGACAGAAAGGAATTGTTCTTTGTCCTTCAGTGTCTTTGTTTGTTCCTGGTGATAATGGCCCTGTAGAACACTATTGCTAATCTAATATTACATAGTTTCTTAGCCCTGTATTCTTTTTTTATGATTAGCCACTCTGTAAGATGATTCAGAATCTGCTGCATACAGGAAATTTCAGTGGGACTTCTGTTGATAATATGACTTGCAAACAGGGAGAGTTTAAGTTTGCAGTCTCTCGGCAATAAATTGGACTCTCTGATATCAGACGTGGCAGCTTTCCATTCCGGGTTTCTGTTTTATACAGCTCTTCTGAAAGAAGAAATCTCCTTTCAGGAAAAAAAAAATACAATAACATAGCATCCAATGCTATTTGAAATGAAAACTGACTTCAGTTCTCCTACAAAAGATAATCTCAGGGCTTTCTGTGTTGCTGTCTTGTTTGTATAAAATTGGAGTTCCTTTCCTGTGGTCTATGTTTTCTTCTTTTATTTTTATCACCTACATTAATCCCTTAGGATACAACCAGCTTCAACAGTCTTGAAATATCAGTCACTCATTGATTCTGACATGCACTAAGTTCCTACTATGTGCACAGAACTGAGTTGGTCTGTGGGGGAGAAACAAAGACAAATTAGATTCTGTCTCTGCCTTTGTGCCAGAGAATTCATGCTATAAAAAAAGCTCCTAGATCTCCATGCAAGAATAGAGATTAGTTTGGGATGTCCTTCCTCCTTTTTTCTTTTGACCCGACAAGTGATTTCATTGGCTTAAAGAGATCAGAGCCTCTCTGACATTTATAGTCTTAGAAAGTTGCCTGAGTCACTGAAAGGTTCAGTGACTTGCCAGGGTCACGTAGAGAGTATGTATTAGATGTGGGATTTGAATACAGTGACTCTTGGGCACTTAATAAATATTTGCTAAATGGAATGGAATGGAATTAATTACCAGCAATCCAATCGAATAAGCATTTATTAAAGACTTACTTCATGCAAGGGACTGTGCTCAGCAGTGAGGCTACAAAGACGATGATAAAAAAAATTGCTTTCAAGGAGCACAATAGCAATAATAATAATAATAATAATAATGAGGAGGAGGAGGAGGAGGAGGAGGAGGATAGCTGGTATTTACATAGAGATTTAAGGTTTGCAAAGTGTTTCACAATTTTATCTCACTTGATCCTCACAAAAACCCTGGGAGGCAGGTGCTATTATTATCCCTATTGTACAGATGTAAGGCAAACAAAAGTTAAGTGACTTGTCCAGGATCACACAACATACATCATACCCTAAGAGGATTAATTTAAGAGACTAGGGATGATTAGCCTGGGGAGAAAACTAAACTCCACAAACCATGGTCCATAGCCCTCCCTTACCACCCACTCTCATGACTCTTCTCTGCAAAGGGACAATTTAACATATGAAAAATTTGCTCAGACTTTGGGTGCTATTATAGTATATTTTGGATAAGAGCAAATCATTCAGTAGGAGATGCAGAGTTGATATTTTGAAACAAGAAGGAAAGGAAAAAAATTAGAATGAATCTGGGTCACTTCCCTTGGCCTTTGGAAACAAAGAGTTGCATTCATTCAAGAAGACTATCCAGTCTCCTTGACCCACTCTTCTCCCTGATCTCACTTCTAGAAAAGAAAGGACTGGATGTCAAAGAACCTGGAAAAATAAGTGGATGAACTTTGATATCTTTTCTGAGTTAAACTCTGGAAAGAATATGTGAAAATTAGCTCACGACTCCCTATCGTACTTTTCACATGAACTCAAGAGTAAGGGTTTTAGACTCTGACCCACTTTGATTCTGAATAGTCAATATGGGGGAAAGTAGTATTTTTCATATGTTTTCATTAGATTACACACCCAATGATAACCATAGCTAACATTTGGCACTTTAAGGTATATGAAGTACTGTATCTTATTTGATCTTGACAATAACATTGTGATTTGGGTGCTATCATTACCCCCATCTTGCAAATGAGGAAACTGGCCTGTGAGAGTTTAGGTGACTTGCTCAGAGACATACCACCAAGGAGTGTCTGAGGTGGAATTCAACCACAGGTACTCCTAACACAACTAACAGCACTCTTCCTAGTACTTATGAAGTTCCTTCTCAGTAAAATAACCACTGAAAAATAATTTTTGAAATGAAACAATCACAAGGCCATGCATATTTCTTCCAGAGCCAAGGCTGACAGGGAAGTCATTCTTATTAAAAAAAAAAACAAATAAGAAATTCTTCCAGTTATTACATTAGATGACTGAAACTAGCACAGAACAGTGAATCTACTTTCGTTCTCCAGGAGGTGGACTGGAAGAATGGTCACTGACATACTTATGCTTTCCACTTCAGAGGTACTATATGTCAGCTAAGATTAAAAGGCTGCCAATTTGAGCTAACATCAAAAACAGGGCTAAGAAAGTAATCACCTCAACTTGTCAATCAAATTGTTGACAACTACACAGGTCAAATTTCCCCTGTTTCATATGATCACAAATTTAGACTTGGAGGGACTTAAGTGACCATGGAGTCCAACCTCACTTTTCAGATGAGGAAACTGAGGCTCCAAAAAGTGAGATTGTTTGCCCAAGGTCACAGAGGTAGGAAGTCATGATTCCAATCCAGATCCTCAAGTCTAAATTTGGCTTTTCTTTCCGTTATACCATGATGGCATAATTGACGTTTTGATTCAATTAAACAATTTATTAAATGTCTCAAATCTTCAGACCACTGTCTGAAGTGATAGAGGAAATGTGAAGATTTCCAAGAGCACAATCCTTGCTCCCATGGAGATTATTTTAGAGTAAGGGGAGATTATAACCTAAATACAGATAGCAATAGTACATAATATATAACACAGAAGTGCAAGCAAAATCCTATGTGACGCTGAAGGTGGAGGACAAAGTCATTGCTAACAGGAAATCAGTTGAGCCATCCCAAAAGTAGTAGCAGGCATTGGAGCTGAATTTTAAAGGATAGGTAAGAAATCAACATGTAGAAAGGGTAGGGGCAAGGAGAGAATTTTGGCCAAAGAGAAAATTGTAAGTAAAGCCGCAGAGTCAAGACAATGTATAGGGTTAAGTAAAGGAGATGGAAAAAAATAATACAGTTCAGCTGAATACAGGGGGATGTAATCTTAAGTAGGTCTATCCCTCCCATCCACTCCTCTCCCTATATCACACACACACACACACACACACACACACACACGCCTGTTTCTGTGAATGCTGCCTTCCCCTCTTCCCTTCTTGGCTGGATGCTGACCTCTTATTCTCCTCCATTCCAGGGAACCCAGAATCACTGCTTCATTCTTATCCCTAGGTGGAATCTAGGGGTGGTGTGCCAATCCTATTCAAGTTCCTTGCCTTGCTGGGATTCATCCCAATGTACTAAAAGGCCTCCTAAATCTTTCTATTTCCCCCAACCCACCACTGCCCAGTGTACTCTCATATATGTGTTGTCTCCCTCAATTAGTCTATGAGCACCATGGTATGAATGAATGACAAAAGAATTTATTAAACATTTACTATGTTCCAGAGTTTACATTCCAATTGGAGAGATAAACAGATAAAAGAGGGTACAGTTGCAAGTTAGAAGAAAATGCCCCATCTTCCTTAGGATACAATGGCACAGTAGATGGTAATACATCTTCTTTAATAGTGTTTTGATTTAAAATTTTAAAAATGTTGATTTCTGTTGTTGAAACACTTGACTTTACCAGTGAAGAAGTGATGTCTCCATGGCCCTTGGACATACCTGAAAGCCAGGACTGTCTTCTTTTTCTCTTTGAATTCTTTCTTTTTTTTTTTTTTTGTTGGTTCTTTGCTAAGCAATGGGGTTGTGACTTGCCCAGGGTCACACAGTCAGTAAGTGTCAAGTGTTGGAGGCCGGCTTTGAACTCAGGTCTTCCTGACTCCAGGGACAATGCTCTATCCACTGCGCCACTTAGCTTCCTCTTCTCTTTGAATTCTTAGTGCTTATCAGAGTGCTTAATAAATGTTTTTTTCATTTACTCATTCAACAAAAGTGAAATGCTATACAGGAGCCCTTTCTCCCATCTTCCAACCCTTTCCCCTCAAGAAAGCTACTAAATCTTATCTTGCATCTTACAGACACCAAGTAATGAACTCTGTCCTGCATCCTGTTTATATCACCAAGTGATCCCCAATCTATACGTGGACCAAAACACTCAAATACCGGCCCTAAATATCCAAGGAGGGAATGTTGGTGCAGTCAATTGTGATAGCTGATCAACAAGGAAAATAGTGCAGGGAACCACTCCCCTACCACGCAGTAGCACTTATTGTTCATTTCTACCTCCTAGCTTCAGAGGACCCCAATTTCTAATGCACTAGATGATGTGGAAGTTGGAAAAATAGGGTGGTGCCAGATTATAGAAGGCCATGAAAGCCAGGAAAAGGAATTTGAACTATATTTGGTAGGCAGTAGGGAGCCACTGAAGGGATTTGAGAAGATCAGCAAAAATAAATCAAATTATGTGTATGTAATATCTTGGTCCCCTATGACTCAGGCTCTTCCTGTTAGCTCCTCCAGGTCGTTCTTTGGGTTAGAATTAGAGGTATGTTGGAGCCAGCCCTTAACCACCTTGCATACCTCATTGTTAAATGTTTAGTGTGATCATTAATATCTCAGAAATGATGATCACTGCTAATTGGGGCTTGATTCATTGTTTTGTGTATAGATTTAAGAAAATGTTAATAATGCAGATTAAATTTAGAAGTATGTGCATACGTTCTTTTCTCCCAGAGAGCTTGGTTGTTAAATATTTACCAGCACATCCCTATATTGCTCTATAAACAAAGCTTGAGCTCAGCAGAAAAACTGTAGAATTCAGGGAATAAAATCATCTTCAGACTGGAGGCTTGGTCATTATGATAATAATAATAACTGGCACATATATATATATATATATATATACATATGGCTTTAAAGTTTTTAAGGTGCTTTATAAACATTACCTCATTCGAATCTCACAATACCCCTGAGTTCATGAGACTATAAGAATGTCAGTACAAATAACATGTCAGGCTTGGATCTCTTGGTCCAAAAGTGGGAGCCTGTTTTCTATCCCCTAAAGGCAGCGAGTCAGCTGAACTCCCCACACGCCATAAAAGAAGAAAAGATTGGTTCGTCCCACCCACATGATTGATAATAACTAGCATTTATATAGTGTTTTAAGGTTTGCAAAGCACTTTACAAATATTATCTCATTTGTACTCACAACCCTTTGAGGTAGATGCTATTATTATCCCCATTTTACAGATGAGGAAACTGAGGTTAAGTGACTTACTCAGGGTCACATAGCTAGTAAGTATCCAAGGCAGGATTTGAACTTTGTCTTCCTGACTCCAAGTCCAGTACTCTATCCCTATGCCATTTAGCACATTTCTTATGGCTTCATAAGAAAAGAGGATGTAGTTGTGGGAGGGAAGAAGAGGTAATATGATGTGGGGCCAGCTAGAGAAGAAGGGACTTTCCTGCCTGAGGAAAGGGAGGCCTATAAACTCTTCTTGATCCTCTCCCAGTGGAGTCCCACAGGGGAAGGAGCCAGCCAAATCCTCACATCACCCAACTTGAGAAGGCTGAGGCTGACCAGCTTCCAAGGTCCCTGCTAAAGAATATTTACATGGTGACAAAGGGGAGGAGAAGTCACAAACTACTAGAAAGAGAAAAAAAAAGCTGAAAGACAAAAAGACTAGGTATAATAATCCTAGCTCTAAGCAGATAAACCAATTATGGGGCTCAAAAAAAGAGGGGAAAAAAAGATTGAGTTCAAAAGGGGCCACAGAACACTTAATAAGTGTATATTTTTAAGGGAAGTGAACCAAAATCTGCCAGTGAAGAAGAAAGCAAGGCAATACATTTTATAGGTTTCCTAAAGACTGTAAAACAAAAACAAGAAATTCCAGAATGGTTAAGAAGTGAAATAAAACTTTTAAAATAAGAGTCTAGAGTGAAAGTTAGATTGGAAATCAGACCTATCAAAGAAGAAATAAATAGGACAAAATAATAGACACCTTAGAACATATGACAGAAAATCCTTCCAAAGTAGGAGAGGCTCTGAAAAGAACAATGGGAGTTCTGGAATTCAAGAAATAGAGAAGCTCTATAACAATATTGTAAAACAAAAACAAAGAACTTGGGAAGAACAAAGAATATCATCAGTGTGTCGATCAAACATGATCTCAATGGACCACTGATGATTACCAACTCCTGACCAAGAAGGGATGAACTAAACATGCATATTGAGATACACATTTTTGGACATGGTCAATATGTGTGTTTATTTTGTTTAACCACACATATTTGTCACTAGGATTTTGTTTTTCTTTTTTTCTCTCCAGTGGATGAATGAAGAAGGAAGGATAGAAAAAAATGCTTGTTTATTTAGAAAATTAATTTTAAAAAGAAATAAAGAAGTTAGAGAAATTTTGGATAAAGAGAAACAAAAGAGAACAACTTTGAATTCTACTTACACCAAAGCAACTGACTCAGAGATCATTTAAGGATCATAAGTATACCAGAAAGTATATGGAGCTAAAAAGCCTGAATAAAATACTGCAGGAAAAAAGATTTTTTAAATTGTTCAGTTAAAAAACAGATTGCAAAATACTAATTGATAAAACCAACCAATTAATCAGCAAGCATTTATTTTTAAATTTTTTATTAAAACTTAAATACATGAAAAGAAAAAGAAATATATTATAAACTTAAATATAAAATAAGAAAAGAAAAAAACACATCATGTGCACAGCAGAACATGAGAGGACTCAAAATATATACTACAATAAATTTCTATTTCAAGAAATTCCATAAATTAAATACTAAACATTGTGTTGAGAGCTGTTCACCTTTTATTTGCTTCCTTGTAGCTTTTCTTTTGTTCTCTGCTGAACACTTTTTACTTTGTTCTTTTTTCTCCCTTCTTCCCCCCCCCACCCCCACTCCAGTCTACAATTAAGCTTGGTTATAGTTATATATAAACGTATGCTTTCCCTATCAGATTCTACTCCTGATCTTTATTTTGTGTTTATGTGTATCTCTTATTTCCTATCCCTCCTGACTCCTCTACTTTACTTCTACTCACAACCTTGCCCTCCTATTACTTAATCTACTCCCCCTCCAATGATCCCTCCCTTAACCTCGCATTCCCTTAAATCAAAACATCCTTTTATATGTCCCTTTGACCTAATCCCTCACCCTTCCCTCCTTTACCCTTTCCCTCCTCCCTATTCCCTTAGTATTTTATTTCTTTATGAATTTAGAAGACTTTAATGCTCTTCTAGATGCATGTGTATTGTTCTCCTCTTAAACCCTTTCCTGAAGAAAGCATGTTTCCAGAACTAACAGCCCTCCTTCCTCGTCTAATTCCTCTGTATTGGTTCTTCCTCTTGCACCTAATTTGTATAAGCTAATTACTCTTTTTAGCTGTTCCTGAATGGTTTTACTTTTTAAAGTCATATCATACTCAAGTCTACCCCAATCTTTCTTATGAACTACCCAATTACTAATAACAATCTTAGATATACATTTTACACTTTTTGTACATAAAAGGTAAACCATCTGTCCTTATTGAGTCTTATTGATATATACATACATGTATACATTACATGAATAAACATATACTTTCCCTAAGAGATTCTACTCTTAATCTTTGTTTTTATGTTTGTGCCTACCTCTTTTTTTCATATCTTTCCTAATTTCTTGTAATTGGTCTTTGATATGTACCTTATATTTCTCTTGGCCCTTGTATGTTAAATCTTCTATTAAGTTCTATTTTTTTAACAAAGTCCTGAAAGTCTGAAAATTTATTAAATGTTTATTTTTTTTTCATTCAGAATTATGCTTAGCTTTGCTGGGTATGATATTTTTGGCCAGACATCCAGTTCTTTTGCTCTTCAATATATAGTGTTCCAAGATCTGCAGTCTTTTAGTGTTGCCACTGCTAGGTCTTGTGTGATTCTAATAGTAGCACTGCTATATGTAAGTTGTTTGTTTGTTTTTTTTTTCTTGTTGCTTATAGCATTTTATCCTTCAGCTGGGGGTTTCAGAATTTGACTATAATACTCCTGTGGGTTTTCCTCATAGGATCTCTATATGGTGGTGATTGGTGGATTTTTTTCTATTTCTACTTTTTCCTCTTGTTCTAATACTTCAGGACAATTTTCTTTAATTATTTCTTATATGATTGTATCAAAAAAATTTTATCATAGTTTTTAAGTAGTTCAATTATTCTTACATTTTCTCTTCTTGTTCTATCCTCCAGATCAGTTCTTTTTCTTATAAGGTATTTCACATTCTCTTCTATTTTTTCATTCTTTATATTTTGTTTATTTCTTGATTTCTTATAATTTCACTGACTTCCCCTTGTCCAATTCTGATTTTCAAGGAGTCATTTTCTTGGATTTTTCTTCTTTTTTTTTAAGTTTTTCCTCAATCTCTCTCATTTGAGTTTTAAAGTCTTGTTTAAGTTCTTCTATGAATTCTTTTTGGGCAGGTGACCATTTGACATCACTCTTCGAAGTAGAAGAGGTTTCTTTGCTTCATTGTCCCACTCTGAAGATGAACCCCGGTCTTCTCTATTCCCACAGTAACTTTCTATGGTTGGATTCATTATCTTTTGCCTGTGCATTTTTTAATAACTTAATTTGGTAATCACCTCTTGTCCTGGGGTATGGGAGATGGTGTCTCTGGCCTCAGATCCTTCTTCAGTTCTCCTCCCTGACCTTGAATCCAAACCAAGACCTTCATTCTCCTGTAAGTGCCCGCCGTGAGGGGCCTCCCTCCCCACTACTTCTTCACTCACTATGCGTGTACTGGTTCCTTCTCACACACACACACCCACCTCTCTGCAGCACAGCTGGGTCTGGCATTCCCAGGAGTAAATGTTCCTGTAACTGGGGCCAAAGCAGCCTCCCAACCCAGCTAACTCCAGGGCTTGGGGCTTGTTGTTTAAGTGGTCCATAGCCTGGAAGTGTTTACTCTTCACAGGAGCCAAATCTAGTCCTGGGATTGTCCCAGGAGGACCCCTGTTCTGCCCCTTCTCTTATGGATTTTTACCATTCTATGTTTGGCCTGAGGCCCTGTTTCATCTCTTTTGTGGAGGAAAATCTAGAAAGCTTGGAAATTTCTGATCTACTTCACCATCTTCCCAGAATCCTTCCCTCAGCATTTATTAAGTGCCAGTTATGTTCCAGGTATGGTGCTTGGCAAAGATACAAAAACAAAAACAAAATAAACCCTGCTTTCAAGATGGTTTCTGTCTATTGGGGGAGACAAGATGGAAAGATAGATAGATAGACAGACAGATAGATAGATAGATAGATAGATAGATAGATAGATAGATAGATAGATAGATAGAAAGAGAAAGGGAGAGATAGGTAGATAGCTGATAGAGACAGACAATCAGGAAGACAGAGAAAGAAAGTAGAAAATGAAGAAAAGAGCCCAACACAGAAGTGGTGAGGGAACACTGCAGTCAGGAGGCCATGATATGGATGATGGTCTAGCAAAGAATCCATGAACTGTCACAAGAGAAAAACCTCATGCTTGATGCTCTATGTATTTAACAAATTGATTAAGTTTCAGAATTTTAATGCCAAACAACATATTTTTGCAAGCCTCCAGGAAAAAATGCTTCAGCTGTGGAAAAAAGTTAATTTGAATACCTCACCATTACTTGAACCCAATCACTCCTAAACCCATTTTCCCTCCATTGTACCACACTGTAACTCATTGGTTATCAGGTAAGATTTCGTATTTCCTGTCCTTGGCGCTGGCTGGAGCAATAGCTGGACTTCCCTTATGAGCATTTCAATTTCAGAAATGCTACAAATGATACCTTAATTTGTTTTGTTGATTATCTAGCCTTAAGAAAGTGATAGGAAAAATATTAATATAGTGCAGATTCAATTTAAGAATATATTGTGCGTATGTGCCCCCCCCAGAGAACCAGTTGTTGAAGATTTACCAGCACATCACTGATATGTCACTACACTTGTGTTAATTTCTATAAAAGTATAAGAACTGATTCTTAGCACCAGTTGTGATTATGTGAGATACACTTACAGTGGGTGAAATCATCTTGACTGCATGGCTTTCTCTAGCAGTCTAGGAAAAAGAATGGAGAAGTCAAATGATGAGCAGTGCCCAGGGTCAATAATACAAAGGGTAGAAAACTGGAGTGTTCCATTTGGGGTAACTGAGACTCGATTTCCTCATCTGTAAAATGGACATTCACCTGCTCTACTTAGTGCCAGATCTTCTGTGAGGAACAAATGAGATAATGTGATGTAAAATGTTTTGTGAACATAAAGTACCATAAAGCAGCACTAATGATGATAATTATGAAGATTCTTTACTAAAGTCCTCCTCTGGTACTCCACAGTGTCAAAGAGTTCACATTGAAATTTACACCAAATGGAACACAAACTCTGCCAGTTCCAAAGATAAAAAATTTTCCAGTGTGAATCCAGAGACAGATTGTAGATCAGTCATCTGAGGATCAACTAAGTAGTGTAGAGTAATGAATTTAGCCCCTGAATGATGAAAGAGGGGTGGCAGTGGGGTGGGAAGAGGCATAGCCATTTGCAAAGAGCAACTGTTAAGGCATAGAAAGATTATAAGCTATGTCACCTCAGACATGGGGAGAGTGAGTGAGTCACACTGAGGAAATTCTGATTTACTGAAGTATTCATATTATAAACTCAACAATTCAATTCAACAAATTCTAACTTAGGCATCTGTTGTGTTCATGGCACTCTGAAGAAAACAATAGAAAACATCTTGACCCTCAAGAAACTTGTCTTTCACTGTAACAGATCAAGAAATTTGAAGGATAAAATTAAAAAAAAAAGAAATTTGAAGGATTCTGCAGTTGTTTGCAAGTATAGTGTCAGAATTTCAGAGCTGTAAAGGCTCTCAGAGGCCATTGAGTCCAACCCATACCAAAGTAATAACTTCCACTACTACAAAATTCCCACTACAACATTTTTGATGAGAGGCCACTCAGTCTACCCTTGAAGACCTCCAGTGTAGAAAAGCTCACTGCCTCCCAAGATAGTCTTACTCCACTTAAGGATAGTTTGAATTGTCTGGGGCAGCTAGGTGGCGCAGTGGATAGAGTGCCAACCCTGGAGTCAGAAAGATTCATTTTCCTGAATTCAAATCTAGCCTCAGACACTTACTGGCTGTTTGATCTTGGGCAAGTCATTTAACCTTGTTTGTCTCATCGCTCAAATGAACTGGAGAAGGAAGTGGCAAAGTACTCCAGTATCTTTGCCAAGAAAACCCAAAATGAAGTCATGAAGGGTTGGACAGGACTGAAAAACGACTGAAAAAATTGTTGGAAAGTTTTTCCTGACATCAGGTCTAAATTTGGCTTTTTTTCCATGTCCACCATTGCCTCTTATTCTGCCCTCTGGGGAGAAACAAAACAAGCATAACTCTTTTTCCAAATGACAGCTCTTGAACACAGCTTTTGTGGTTCCCCCTCCCCCAAATAATCTTCACCTTCCTTCAAGTCTTCTCTTTTTCAAGTTAAAAATAATTCCCTTCGTCGAATGTCCACATGGCAGGGACTCCACTCCCTCATTCTTGCTGCCCTACTCTGGATGTAATTCAGTAATGGTATCCTTCCTAACTGTAGCCTCCAGAACTGAACATAATACTCCAGACCAGGGTGACATACAAGGCAGTGTTCTGTGGAGGAAACACTTAGTGAGTCCTTCCTTCCTACTAAGTGTTAAGTGCTTTACAAATAATATCTCCTTTGAACCTTACAATAACCCTGTAAGATAGGTACTATTATTATCCCCATTTCACAGATGAGGAATTTGAGGCAGCACACAACTAAATGACTTGTCCAGGGTCACACAATGTCTAAGGCCAGATTTGAACTCACATCTACCTGATTCTAGGCCCACCACTCTATCCACTAAATCATTCAGCTGCTTCCTATTCCTGGTTATAAAGTATTCCCAATACTTTATTAGAATGTATTGCTTTGTTTGTTTGGTTGCTTTTTTTTTTTTTGCTTTGTTTTTTGACTTGCATGCCACACTATTGACTACTATTGGGTTTATAGGCCACTAAAACCCCGGATCTTTTTCAGACAAATTATCTAACCAAGCCAGTCCATCTTGTATCTAGGAAATCAATTTTTGGAACTAAAGTGTAAGACATGTATTGAGTTTCATTGGTTCAAGTCACCCCAATGTTTTAACCTGTCAAGATCATTTTTTGGATCTTGACTCTATTGTTCAGTCTGTTAGGTGTCTCCCAGCTTGTGTTATTCTGAAAATTTGATAACCATGCCAACTATGCCTAGTAGGCACATAATAAATATTTATTAAATAGAAGTTCTTCAATTTTATCCTCTTGAAATGAAAACCAAATTTTCAGTTTTCTAAGTGAATTAAGCAATAACCGAATCCAGATGGAAGAACACTGCCTTCAAAAATCAAAAAAACTTGTATTCACTTAAAAGCTAGAAATATTCCTTTTGTTCTAAAGAGGGAAGGGAGGGGAGCAGGAATGAAGACCTTCAATTCAATTAATCAGATAGTTAATAAGGACTTACTAGGTCCAGGGCATTATACTGAGGACTGTGAATACAAAGGAAAAAAATGAAATAGCCCCTTCCCTCAAGGAGCTGATGTTTCCTGTGGGGTATAGCATGTACACAGATATGTAAATAAGCTGTATTTTTCATATAGTATTCATATATAAGCCCCTAAGCAGGAGAACGGTGTCTGGGGCTGACAGGAAGACTGTGAGTCAGGGACTTAAGCCCTTGAGAAAAGAAAGACAACAACCTAGAAACTGTTGCGACAAGAGAGATTTTGAACCAGGCAACCCCAATGGATGAAGTCAAGTTCATATAGGAAGAGGTTGCTGACTGCTAATGGCAAATGGACAGTTGGAAACTGATAGTGAGGAGCAAGGAGTGTGGTGCCTTCTCCCAGTTCAGTGTGTCATGGGCTAAGAGAAGGAGAAAAGGATATATTATCTTATTTGATCCTTGAAGACAACAGCCCTCTGAGTTACTAGGTATCTTAGTTGTACATACCCTTGAGTTACCAGTACTAAGGGGCAGCTAGGTGGAGCAGTGGATAGAGTGCTGGGCCTGGAGTCAGAAAGACTTCTTCCTGAGTTCAAATCTGACCTCAGACACTTATTAACTGTGGAACCATGGGAAAGTCATTTAACCCTGTTTGTCTCAGTTTCCTCATCTATGAAATGAACTAGAGAAAAAAATTGCAAACCATTCCACTAGAAATAGTGGAATGCCAAGAAAACCTTAAATGGGGTCCCAAAGAGTCAGACATGACTGAACAATAACAACCAGAACTAAAATCTAATGCTACCACATGACTTTGTGGAGATACAAATGCTCATTCCACTATACCACTATAGTATATTAATATATACATATATATAATATATATATATATAGTACATACCACTATATATATACATATATATAGTATATACCACTATATATATATATACATATATTCCACTATACAAGTCAAGCTTAAGGTTTTCCTACTTCTCACTACTTCCAATTACCTGCAATCACCTTCCTTCTTGCTACAGTTTCTGTAGCCTGCTCCATAACTTTTTCTAAGAGTTCTACATTCTGAAGTCTATGCCAGAAAAAGGTCATTGGGGTTTGAAGGGTGGGGAGAGAAAATGTCATTAAGGTAGTTGTCTCAATGTAAGGAGAAAGGCAGGAGTATGCTAGAAAATTTTAACAACCAGTTCTGGTAGAGGAGGGAGAGATATGCCCTTTAACATACTATTAAGTTTAATCTGTACTATTAACATTTCCTCCATCATTTTCTTAAATCTAGACAATCAACAAAACAATAGATCAATCCCTAGTTTGTAGTGTTTGCTGACTTCTAAGGTGTAAATGCTCACATTGAAAATTTAACAATCAGCTGGCCCCAGCCTACCTCTAGGAACTGGTCAGTTTGGAGTCAAAGAGCAATGTGATGGAGTAGAAGGAACACTGGCTCTAGAGTAAGATGACCAGGCTTCAAATCTCACCTCTGACCCTACTTATTACCCATGTGATCAAATCATTTAGTCTTTCCTTATGTAAAATAAGGGGTTGAACTAGATGTTTTTTGAGGTCCCACGGCTCTAGGGGTTAGACGGATAGTGCATTGTTGTAACAGTAACCTGGCTCTTTAGTCATGTTGCTGCCCCTTTTTTCAAGAATCATTGGTTCACTGTAGGAAGTGAGGGGGGCAAGGAAAGTTATATAGAGAAAGTGGCATTTGAGTTAGGGCAAAGTTAGGAAAGAAAAGATTTCAATCCTGGGAGGTAAGTTCATTCTAGACAGTAGGGGAGGTAACTTGAGCAGCGTCTATATCCAGTGTTGTCAGTGAATTAACCCTTTGTCATTATCACTAGGTGAAAAATCTTCGGAAAACTTGACCATGGCCCCACATGATTAATTGTTAAAATAGTAGATGCTCAAATCATCCAATCACTTATAGAGGGGTGAACCAAATTAAGAGCTTTGGTTTGGAATTTACATTGCTCCCAGGATTTTCCAGTGTTTCATGGAAATCCTGCTCTTTTTTAAGATCATAATTGTGGTACCATATTTCCATTATTGGAGCAACAAAAAAAGCTAAAGGAAGGATCTCTAATACCAGATGCTTAGATTATTACAAAAGTCTCCTAATATGTTTTTTTCTCCTGTCACTGTCTTCAATCTCCAATCCCTTCTTTACACTGTTGCAAGGCTTTCTGAAATATGTCATTGATTCTTCCCTTTCTCTTGCATCCTATATCCATCAGTTGAAATACCCCGGCAATTCTATAATGCAGTATCTCTTCCCGCCTCCCCCTCTTTTCCATTCCCAAAGCTACTATCTTGGTTTAGGTCCTCATTTTTATCTTACGTAGGTTACTGTAGTTGTCTTCCTCTGTAAGAATGTGAGCTTTTTGAAATTAATACTCCCTTGCTTTTTTCAAAGTCAATGCTTAATAAATGCTTTTTTCATTTATTCATCCATTCTTCCTGCCTCCCAGCAATCCCTCTTCAAACAATCTTTTGGATGTAATCTGCCTGAAGTAATCTTCCTTCAGTGAGCTACATTGTATTTTATTCCCCTGTCAAAAAAATTTCAGTAGCTCCCCACTATCTACAGAAAAAATACTAATTCCACATCTTGGCATTTAAGGAACTCCACAATATAGCTCCCCTTTATTCCTCAGTGCATCATTAACCCCTTTCATGTATTCTACATTTGAAAGGAACTGAATAACTCTCTGTCCCCAAACCCCGTCCTGCCTTCACCCATCACCTTGACTTAGTTCATACCTTCCCTTTCATGACCCATCACCAACTGCTTCCTGCTTCAAGTCCCAACACATGTATCTCCTCCTCTTTAGAATAGTAGGTCTTAGGAAAGGGAGAAGCAATGTGATTAGACTGAGGAAATAGTTTTAAGTTGCAACAAAACAAGACTTCTTTGAAGTCTAAACCGTCCTGTCCTTTGTGAAGCAGGTAACATTGTAAATCTCCCTCATGTCTGCTGTAGGGGTTGGAATTCAGAATCCTAAGGAAGAGCTGAGGGGCAGGTTATATAGATGCATATACAACTTACGACAAAGTGGAGCGAACATTCAATCTGGAGTCATAACCTCGGTTCAAATCCCAATTCTACCACTTACTGACTATGTGACCTTTGGTAAATCATTTGACCACTCTAGGTATCAGTTTCTTCTTCTGAAAAATGTGGGCATTGGAAGATCACTCAGGACCCCTTCCAACTATCAATCCAAAGTCTTTCTCTTTTTCCTTAAGTTCTTCTCTAGCTGACGTGAGACTGCCTAGACAACTTTCTTTCTGTCTCTGGTTTAGAGATGGAGACCACATGACCTCATGCACACACAATTTAGCCTGAGAAGTATTGGTTTCAAACCTAATTCCATTCTTTTTGAAAACATGCTGCATCTTTGGTGAGCTAGATAATTTCCCTCCAAATCTGTGTGTTTTTAAACATTATAAATCTCTCTCTCTCTCTCTCTCTCTTGCAAAGTCCTCTCTGTTTATTCCATGGTGTCCAACCTACTATAGTGTCTATGATGGGATTCTGTGATGTAGCACAGCAGGTCTTAAATGTGGTCTGAAAACCCGTGGGGTACCTGAAACTTATTCAGGGGGGTTGTGAGACCAAAATTATTTTCATAATAAAAAGAAGACATTATTTACCTACTAAAAAATTCTTCTCTTTTCCAACTCCATATCTGTGTGACGCTAGATTTTCTTCATATACTTCAACCAAACAACATATTGCAATAGATTGACTGCCAAAGCAGATAGAATTCAGTTGTCTTCTATTAAGTCAAACATTAAGGAGATTGGCAAAAATAATAATAATATAATAATAATAACAGATAACATTAATATAGTGCTTATATTATGCCAGGCTAAATGTTTTACATTTGATCCTTACAACTGTGGGAGGTATGTGCTATTTTATCCCCATTTTACAGATGAAGAAACTGAGGCAAATAGAGGTTAAGTGACTTGTCCAAGGTCACACAGGTAGTAAGTGTGTGAAGCCAGATTTGAACTCAAGTCTTCCTGATTTCACACCCAGCTCTCTCTCCACTGTTCCATCTCCTGCCCTATTGGTCATATACTAAAATGTTCTAAGATTTACTGGCTGGAAAGGGAGTGCTATTGTACCCTGAAACTGCAACTGGGAATATTGTTTGTAATTATCTACTGATGGTGGAGAATACAGACACAGAGTTTTAAAAATTGGGAGTACTACTAACATAGTAGGAATCTTTAGAAACATCCCCTCTGAAGCCAATCATCTTTGCTTTTTAGACCACCTAAGAGCAAAGTTCCCTGGAAAGAAGAGATCATGAACCTCCTGAGTCTTGCAGTAATGGCATTCTTTTATTGCTGAGAAACATGGTGGCGGTGAATTTTTTGCTCCTGTGTAATTCCTCTGTTTCAGTCAGACTTTTGAAGCATGTTAGCATTTGTAACATGCCAAGCATTGACCCTTGGGTAAGGAGAGGAGAGAAGAAGAATACACACAATTCTGATAACAGCATAAAGCCAACGTGGGCTTCAGACTCAGAATCTAGAGTCTTCTCAGCTGACACATGAATCTCAGCTCCACTCCCGAAGCACTTGCCAACTGATAACTATTTCTGCTTCGACAACTAACAACTCAAGGCCTGTGTTAGAAAAGGTCAAGTTACTCTTCCTCCCACCCAAAACAAAAACAAAACAAAACAAAAATCCCCATAAAATTTCTACTCTTCTCATATCACATTTGGAAAGATATATTTTATATGATTCTTTCCTGACTCCTTCTGAGGAATCCCAGAAGAAAATATGTGTAGAATTAGAATAAAGACACACCCCACAAGTTAATGAAATATTGACAGATGGTCTAGGAAATTTGCTGTAAGAGCTAATGCCTGGCTGTCTCTTATCTGTTCAACAAATTAGCCCAGGATGACAGAGAAGAGTCCAAGTATTATTAATCTACTCTTGTTTCCCCTCAGAAATAATCTCTTTAAAAGTCAAGGCAGAACAATTGAAAATAACTCTGACAACTACTCTATTAAGATTAATCAGTATTTCTGGGAATTATAAAACAGCATGACAGAAATATCTAAACATGCTCTTTCCCAAAGTACTAAGAATTAATGCTTATCTTACAAGGGGCAATGGTGTTGTACTACATACAGAGAGCACTAGATCCGAAGTTCTGGCAGGTCTGAGTTCAAGTTCCAGCTCTGACACTCGATTTTTATCTGACCTCTAGTAAATAAATCACTTAGGGGCAGCTAGATTGTGCAATGGATGGAGCTCCAGGCCTACAGTCAGGAAGACCTGAGTTCAAATCTGGCCTCAGACACTTACTAGCTATGTGACCCTAGGCAAGTCACTTAACCCTGTATGCCTCAGTTTCCTCATCTGTAAAATTAGTCAGAAAAGGAAATGGCGAATCATTCCAGTATCTGTACCAAAAAAAAACTCCAAATGGGGTCATGAAGAGTGTGACTCAACTGAAATTACTAAATAATAAACAACAACAATAAAAGTCACAATTTCTGAACCTCAGTTTCCTTACCAGTAAAAAGAGAACAATAATCTATATTATAGTGTTACTGTGAAAATCAGATGAAATCCAGTCTGTAAAGTACCCTAGAAATTGTAAAACTGAATATAAATACCAACTATCACAACTGCACCACATTAAGAATTTTACTTCTATTCTTCAAAAAACTTGGTCTTTTTGTTTTTGCATTTGGTAGGATTTAATTTAAAGTTGTCATTGGCACTGGAGACCTGTTGAATAGGATAGACTTGTTGCAAATTTCTGATTTGAGACTCATTATGTTACTGAAAAAAAGAATCCATCAACTAGTCAATAAGTAAGCATCTATTAGGTAACTATTGGGGTAGGTACTCTGCTAGATGATATGATGCAAATACAAAAGTGAAACTGTCCCTGCCCCCAAGGAGCTTACATTGTATATGGGGAAGCTGACAACAAATAAATAAAAGGTGATCCTTGGAGGGGGGGACTGGCAGTTGGGGGTGTCAGGAAAGGCTTTATACAGAAGGTGAAGTTTGAGCTGAACTTTGAGGAGCTAGGGCTTCCATGAGGTGGAAGTGAGGAGGAAATATATTACATGCACTGGAGGCAGTATATACAAAGAAATAGGGGGCAAGGAAAAGGAACAAGCACCTAGTAGGTGCACTGTGCTAGACACTTTACAAATATTATCTCCTTTGTTTCTCACAACAACCCTGGGAAATCATTCCTATTATTATCCCTATTTTACAGCTAAGGAAACTGTGGCATATAGAGCTTAAGTGACTTGCCCAAAGTGATACAGCTAGTAAGTATCTGAAGCTGGACTTGAACTCAGATCTTTTTGAAATAGGAGATGAATTTTATGTGTGGAAGAGAAAGAAAAAATGCTAAGCTGGGCCTTAGCTTGAGATGTATAAAGAAGAGTAACATATAATAAGGCTGGAAAGATAGGTTGGAACCAGATTGTGAAAGGCTTACCTGCCAAACAGAGGGGTTTGTATTTGAGGTAATAGGGAGCCACAGAAATTTGTTAAGCAGGGAAGTTACATGGTTGGATTTGTACTTTATGAAAAACGCTTTGGTCGCTTTCCCTTTTAGCCATCCCTGCTTCCATTTCCTATTTAATATCACGTGCATTTTCCTATACTCTCAGACATTTCCTATCAGTACAAATCCCTGAAAATATCATCCAAAAGGAAACAGTAGATTAATGGTGCATTAATCATTTGTTAGGCTATGATTTGGTTGGATTTAGGGCTCCCTAATTTATCTTGGGCCCCAGGCACATATGCCATTACAAATATAGAAGGTAATCCAGGCATTACAGATCTTACAGAGGCATAATATAACACTAAGGCCTGCGTGTCTTACGATCTTTATGGTAATTCCCCATAACCACAACTGAAGCAAAGAATAATGTAAAAGCCAAGATTAAAACAGCTGATTATAAATCATGTTTATCTAGCATGTTGAGGTTTACAGATAAAAATTCTGGAAGGCTGGCAGTAAGAGTATTATTGTCCCTAATTTACAGATAAAGAAATTAAGGATCATAGAGGTTAATTGACTTTCCCATAGTCACACAGATGGCAAGTGGCAAAACCAGGCTATGAAACTGGGGCTCCTTGTACCAAATCACACTGTCTCTCTTAAGAGAAGGGTATATCAATGTATCTGTTGTTTCACGGGTGTCATAATCCCATGGCCAATATCATTACTTCCTTTTTGCAAGTGGGAGAAAAAAGTAGAGAATGAATGGGTAAAAAAGGATTCATGACAGAGAGTCCTTTCAAGAACTACAGAGAAAAAGAAGTGTCTGTTTTTAAATGGAGTGAGAATGTCAAGTTCTGGACTCCAGTGACCAGCTAAAGGGGTTCTCACCAGGTTCCCAGTACAGCCAGATGTTGCATGAGAGAGGAAATAGATGGTGAGATGTCAGCAATGGACAAGGCATAGCCATGGTCAGGTATAATGGCAAGTGTCAGACAGTGTTAAAGATCAAAGAGGGAATTCATCACGTTAGACAAGGAGCAGTTACAGCAGACAGAATTAATCACATGAGAATAGGAACCAAAAGCAAGAGAACTGTTGGACCAAGCATAGGGTCATGGGAGCCAAGTATAAAGCAACCAATCCATGAGCAAGTTGACAACTAACAATTCCTTTAAGTGAAGCTTGTGGAAAGAGGGAGAAAGTGAAAGCTCACTTCTTAAAAGAAAAGTATTCTTAAACATTGAATTTGGCACCAAGAATGACAAGGAGAATCTATGGGGCCACAGGTAGGCCACAAAGACTATACAAATTGTAGGATTCAGGCTATCTGTGTTCAAATATTTGAAGGGATGTCATGTCAAAGATTAGACTTGGTTTGTTCAGCTCCAAAGTCAAAACCAAGAATAATGGGTAGGAATCACAAAAAAAGAAAATAGAGGCTTGATAGAACAAAAATTTTCCTGCTATCCAAAAGTAGGAATGGGTTGCCTCAAGACATAGCAGGCTCCTCAATAATGGAGGTTTTCAAGTACATTCTGAAGGACCATTTGTTGGGTATGGAATCATAGTTACTATAATAATAATAATAATAACAGCAGCTAACATTTACATAGTGCTTACTATAATCTCCTTTGATCCTCACAACAACATTGGGAGGTAGGTGCCATTATTATCAAACGAGGAAACTGAGGTAGGCAGAGATTAACTGACTTGCCCAGAGTCACATAGTCACATTTTAACTCAGGTCTTCCTGCCTCCAGGCCCCATGATGTATCTACTGTGCCACCTAACTACTTCATTAGTATAGAAGTTTACGATGGCAACAGGAATAACAAAAAGTCCTCATGGAAAACTAGATGGTAGACAAAGGCACACATGGCCAAATGGAAAAAAATGAATATTTGAATTAACAAGCAGTTATTAAGTGCATACTGTATACCAGGCACTAAGCTAAGCCTTGGGGATACAAATATAGGTATGCAAATTAGTTCATCTTCTTCCTCTTATAAGGGAAAATCACATATGGGGGAGTGGTGGCCAAGGCAAAGTATTTCGGACAGAGAACTCAGAGTGAATGGTGACTAGAATTAGAAAGTACTTTGATGGACATACTGTATCTAGGAATTGTAGTGTTAATTTGATTATTGTTCTCAGAATTTGAGCTGCAGGGTGGGGAGAGGTGATACATTCACAGTGGCATGCAGATTACTAGGAAGTGATATGGTGGACCTAAGACCAGGGTACATAAGGAGAATACTTAACAACCAGAGCCTAAGATCACAGGGTTGGGAACTTGAGCTCTGGAGAGAAGTAGATGTGCTACTAATTAGATTCTCCAAGTCTAGCTTAATACCAGGACCAAACTCTTGACTGGTGAACCTTGGGCCTCACTCCCCTTCTGCTTTCCCTGGGCTTGGTTGTTTTCCTGATATTGAGCCAGAAATTTCTTCAAGCACTAATACTGCTCTAGTCCATTCAATGCCACTATTACCAATCCTGGATACCCCATACATTTCTACTGCTTGACCACTCTCATCCTTAATGCTAATTACCTATCTCTGCTTGCTCATGCTGTGTTGCTTCATGGCCTCTCCTGGAATATCCTTGCTGAAATATTCTTTCTGCTGCCTCAATGCAGGATTCCTACAGCACTCAGACCTCACAAATCTTTGATCTCACTTATGAACAGCTCCTCATATAAACTCACCCCAAAACATCTCTTGTACACATCCACTCACATAGCCATCATCTTTGTGCCAGTCTTCATCATCTCATGCCTGAGCTATTGCAATAGCCTTCTGCTTTGTCCTTCACCTCTTCAGTCCATTCTCCAGTAAACTTCCAAAGAATGTTACCCCTACCTCTGATGTTTTGTTGTTTATCTGTCATTCAGTCATTCGGTTGTGTCCCGCTCTGTGATTCCATGGACCATGGCACACCAGGCCCTTCTATCTTCTACTATCTCTTGAAGACTGTCCAAGTTTATGTTCACTGTTTACATGATACTATCTATCCATCTGATCTTCTGCCACCCCCTTTTCCTTTTGCCTTCAATCTGTCCCAACATCAGGATCTTTTCTAAAGAGTCCCATCTTCTCATTATGTGGCCAAAGTATTTAAGCTTTGCCATACTCCACTCAATAAATTCAGTTGACTTCCTATTACCTACAGGATAAAATATAATATTCTGTTTTGCTTTTTAAAACTTCCACAATCTGGACTCCTATTTTTCCAGTCTTCTCATTCTTCACTTCCCTCCACATAGACTTTGATCCAACAATACTGACCCTACTGCTCTTCAACCACAATACCTCATCTAGTGACTCTTTTCACTGGCTATCCTTCATTCCTGAGAGTCTCTTTCTCCTCGCTCCTGGCTCCTGGCTTCCTCTAAGACTCAGCTCAAATCCCACCTTCCACAAACACTAGTGACTTCACTCTGAGGTTACCTTCCATTTTATAGACAGATAGATAGATAGATAGATAGATAGATAGATAGATAGATAGATAGATAGATAGACAGATATAGATATATCTTCTTGTACGTACATAGTTGTTTGCATGTTGTCTCCCCATTAGCATGTGAACTACTTGAGGGCAGAAACTGTGTTTTTGTCTTTCTTTGTATCCTGAGCCCAAGTACTTAGTACATTGCCTGACACATAGTAGATACTTAGTAAATGCTTGTTGACTGAGGGATCCATACTTTCCTCTATCAATTCACAGATATTTAGGAATTGCCTGCTGGTGGTGAATCACTGTGCTTGGTGCCTTGGAAGATGCAAAACAGTTAAGATATAGTACCAACCCTCAGGAAGCTTATAACCTAGTTAAAGAGATAAGACATAAATCAATGAAAAAGGTAAATAAAAATAAAAGATAGTAATTTCTTATTCAAGTATTCCCAAGGCAATGATTAGTTGCCAAATGAGTTGTAGAGTCAATAAATGCTGTAAGAGGTTAGAGGAGGGAATGTTCATTGCAATTACTGACACTTTTATACTTGCCTAAGGTTTACAACATGCTTTACACACAGAGTGACCCAAAAGTCAGTGCAGTTTTGAGTTATGAAAACAAAACTACACTGAGACTTTTGCAACACCTTGTATTTTCCTTCTTTCAGAACATTACCAGAGACTAAAAGTATCATGATGTTTGTTTTGGATATGAGAATACTAAGAATCGGGAACCTGAAATGACTTGTCCATGGTTACTCTGACAGTAAATCACATATTAAGGATATAAGCACATCTGGAAAATTGTGCTGAGTTCTGAGAACTACCACATTTTTTAAGAAGAGCATTGTTAAGGTGGGGTGAATCTGGAGGAGGAAGGGCAACCCAGGATAGTGAAGGCTGAGGACAAGCAGAATGAGAATTTGGTTGAAAGATCCCAGGATTATAGATTTAGAACTTGAAGGATGTTTAGAGGCCATCAACCTCCTCACCTGCCAGATGAGGAAACTGAGGTCCAGAGAGGTTGAATGATTTGCCCACCATGACTCAGGTAGCAAAGTTGGCAGAAGTAGAATTCAAACCCAGGTCCTCTGACTCCAAAACCAGTATATTTTCTACTACATCATTGAAGATGGATACCCTGGAGAGCAGAAGATTTGGAGGGGGTAGAAGAAAGAACACATTCAGAGTCTTCAAATAGTTGAAGGGCTATCTTTTTTTAATTAATTTATTTATTTTTAGTTTTCAATAGTCACTTCCATAAGCTTTGAGTTTTAAATTTTCTCCCCCTTCCTCCTTGCTTCCTTCCACAAGACTGCATACAATCTGATATAAGCTCTACATATACATTCCTATTAAACATATTTTCACATTACTCATGTTTTAAAGAAGAACTAGAACCAATACGGGGAACTACAAGAAGGAAGAAACAAAACAAAACAGAAGAAAAAAAAAGAGCAGATAGTATGCTTCCATCTGCATTCAGACTCCATAGTTCTTTCTCTGAGTGTAGATAGCATTTTCCATCATGAGACTTTTGGACATGTCTTAGATCCTTGCATTGCTGAGAAGAGCTAAGTGTATCAAAGTTAGTCATCACACAAAGGGGCTTTTACTGTGTACAGTGTTCTCCTGGTTCTGTTCACTCGACTCAGCATCAGTCCAGGTTTCCTTTCCAGGTTTTTCTGAAATGAGTCTGCTCATCTTTTCTTATAGCACAATAGTATTCCATTACATTTATATACCACAACTTGTTCAGCTATTCCCTAATTGATGGGCATTCCCTCAATTTCCAATTCTTTGCCACCACAGAGAGAGCTGCTAAAAATATTTTTGTACATGTGAGTTCTTTTCCCATTTTTATGATTTCTTTGGGATACAGTTCTAGAAGCACTGGGTCAAAAGGTACGTTCATTTTTATAGCCCTTTGGGCATAGCTCCAAATTGTTCTCCAAAATGGTTGGATCAGTTCACAACTCTACCAACAATACATTAATGTTCCAATTTTCTCACATCTTCTCCAACATTTATCATTTTCCTGTTTTGACATGTTAGCCAATCTGATAGATGTGATGTGATACCTCAGAATTGTTTTGATTTGCATTTCTCTAGTCAATAGTGTTTTAGAGTATTTTTTCATATGACTATAGATGGCTTTAATTTCTTCATCTGAAAACTGCTTGTTCATATCCTTTGACCACTTATCAATTGGAGAATGACTTGTATTCTTATCAGTTTGACTTAGTTCTCTATATATTTTAGAAATGAGGCCCTTATCAGAGACACTGGTTGTAAAAATTCTTACCCTGTTTTCTGCTTCTGAAGTGCTATCTTTAGGGTCAGATTTGTTCTATCTGGTCCTAGAGGACAAAACTAAAAACAATGGGAAGTAACTTTATACTATATATCAGAAAAGCTTAATCACTAGATTGATCCCAAAGTGGAGAGGGTTTAGGGGAGGGGTATAGCATGAGAAGAAGTAGTCACATTCTTTCTCATTAAAATTCTAGAAAGAAAAGCTAAATGACCAATTAGTTGTTGGGTTTGTTCTCATTAAAATTCTAGAAAGAAAAGCTAAATGACCAATTAGTTGTTGGGTTTGTTGTAGCAGGAATTCTTTTGGTGAATGGGTTAGACAAGATTGTACCTTGAGTCCTTTCCAATTTTGAAAACCTGTGATGGTATAATATCAGAGGCAGGATTCAAACCCAGATCTTATGATTCCCAGTTCAACTCTGTCTACTACTCCTTAGGCTGTCAAACATGGATCCCAGAAGCAACATTGCCTCCAGAGTACAAGGCACCATATTAAAATGTAATTGGGCAATATTTAACAAAATAATGAAAATATAATAGAACATAGAAGATGTTAATATCACAAAAATGGCCTTAGACATTTACTATCTGTATGACCCGGCAAGTAACTTACCTTTGTTTGCCTCGGTTTCCTTATCTGTAAAATGAGCTGGAGAAGAAAATGGTAAACCACTATAATATATTTACCAAGAAAATATAAACAGGTCACAAAGGGTCAGACAAGACTGAGACAATAAGATGTAGCCCACAGGGATTCTTATGCTCCATTTAGTGGTCTCCATTTCCATTTGAGTTTCATACATCATACTTTACCCTGGAGTAGTCTGGGATTACTTTCGCTTTGAGTAAGTACTGATAAGCTTGGCTTTGAATAGAACTTTCAAAAAGCCATATAATACCATTCTGTGAGCCTTCAGTGCTCAAATTATCTGACATCCCACTTAGATGAAGATTATTGTTATCATGTTGTCCCTCATACCTCCTCCCAAGTTTTCTTCTTCCCAAGATAATTATCCTCCATGATACAGTGGAAAGAACACTGGATTTTGAGTCAGAGGACCTAACATTGTCATTCTCCATTCTGAGAGAAAGAGAGAGAGAGAGAGAGAGAGAGAGAGAGAGAGAGAGAGAGAGAGAGA
>NW_020940360.1:5005219-5024461 GCF_900497805.2 Vombatus ursinus
AGAGAGAGAGAGAGAGAGAGAGAGAGAGAGAGAGAGAGAGAGAGAGAAACTATTTATTTTATGGAGGACACCAGGATGGGAAATATAGCAGAAATCTAACCTACAAAGGTGAACAATACCTGATTTTTTGGTTTATAGAAGTACAGTATTACAGATAAACAAAGGAATTGAACAGTGTACTTTTTGGATTTTCCTGTATTATCTGACACTCCCTTGTGATTGAAAATGAATGAACCATTAGAAACATTTCTGTTTATGCATGAATTTCCATGGAGTATTAATCAGGTTTTTACCTGCTGCCATAAATTATTACTGTACCTAGCAGTTTTCTCAAGTCGTTATCACAGGAGGTGGGCAATTTATAAGTTTCCGTAAGCTCTCACTAAACAATAATAACTACTAATCTTCTTTCATGTTTACTTAAAATTCTGCAGGCGGGCAGATGCCAAAAGGAAAAACTCATCAAAAAGTCATCCCATTTCTTCATTCCTGGTTAGCAGCAACTACTCTGGAGTAAATAGTACAGAAGTAAAAAGGTTACTTATGATAGTTACTTATGATAGATAGATAGATAGATAGATAGATAGATAGATAGATAGATAGATAGAAAAATAAATGAATGACTGAATAAATACAAAGGATTTTTATGGAAAACATTGATACATGATTTCGGATGCACATCCCAAATCTTTGTTCCAACTATTCATGCAGAGTGACTTTTAAAAATCCATTTTTATTGATATCTTTTATTTTTACATCATTTGCATTTTCCAATATATCCTTCTCCTTTCCTTCCAAGAGAACATTTCTTATAATAAAGAATAAAAAGAGGAAAAAGAAATTCAGTAAAACTAACTAACCCTACACATCAAAAACGTCTGCCATTGTATGCACTGTTAGACATTCATAGCTCCCTACGTCTGTAAAGAAAACATGGTCTCTCACACATCTTCTTCAGGGCTAAACCTTGTCATTATAATTTCACAGCATGTAGTATACCTCCTATTAGTAAACTGCAATGTCCCTGACTTCCTCAATAGCAGTAGTTACAGAGAGCAATTAAAAGTCCTGTTTAAATTTACATATTGAAGTTATTCTATCAGGAGCTGTCCCTAACTTCTGTGTTTAACCTATTTGAAAGCCTCCACTAACTTCTTTTTTTATTAATTTATTTTGATTTATCAACAATCACCACCCATATGCTTTTGAGTTTAAAATTTTTCTCCCCCTTCCTCCCCACCATCCTCCCCAAGATAGCGCACATCTGATATAGGCTATATATATACATTTTTATTAAACATATTTTCAGATTAGTGATGTTGTAAGTAAAAATTAGAACCAATAGGAGGAGCCACCAGAAAGAGGAAACAAAACTCAACAGAAGAGAAAAAAAATAGCAAATAGTATGCTTCAATCTGCATTCAAATTCCATAGTTCTTTCTTTGGATGTGGATAGCGTTTTCCATCACGAGACCTTTGGAGATGTCTTAGATCCTTGTATTACTGAGAAGGGTTAAGTTTATCAATATTAGTCATCGCACAATGTGGCTGTTATTGTGTCCAACATTCTCCTAGTTCTGCTCACTTCACTCAGCATCAGACCATAAAAGTCTTTCCAGGATTTCTGAAGTCAACCTGTTCATCATTTCTTATAGTACAATAGTATTCCATTACATTCATATACCACAACTTGCTCAGCCATTCCCTAATTGATGGGCATCCTCTCAATTTCCAAGTCTTTGCCACCACAAAAAGAGCTTCTAGAAATATTTTTCTACATGTGGGTCCTTTTCCCATTTTTATGATCTCTTTGGGATACAGCCCTAGAAGTGCTATGGCAGAGTCAAAGGGTATGCACATTTTTATAGTCCTTCGGGCGTAGTTCTTAATTGCTCTCCAAAATGGTTGGATCACTTCATAACTCCACCAACAACGCATTAGTGTTCCAATTTTTCCACTTCTTTGCCAACATTTATCATTTTCCTGTTTTGTCATGTTGGCCAATCTGATAGGTGTGATGCTCCACTACCTTCTTTCAGAGATTCTCAGAATCATAGAATTCGAGGACTGAGAGATCACAGAAGGCATCTTATCCACTCAATTTTATAACAGAGGAAACCAGGGCCCAAAGTGGCTTGTCCCACCCTTCCACCCTCTGACCCACCACATATACATTACAGATCAGCAGAACTAGTCCTGCAGACTCCCCGGTCTACTCCTCACTCCTTTTAAAGAAAACTTTAAAGTCTGTTAAACCATTTACAGGTAAAAATGTTGCATGCCTAGAATAGCAATGACGAGATGCACAGGAATGAGAATAAGGATATTGGACCCTCCTCTCTCTGAGCCCATTCTGATGAACTACTCCCATTCCCTTACCTCTCCTCACCATGACTCCATGTCAGACATTTAATGCCCAAATTTCTCCATATATTTCAGTTTATCATCCTTGATTGGGCCTCACCTCCCTATCTAAATGACAGCCATTTAAATAATATCCTTTGTTCCACTCTTCAATCAATCAGCAAGCATTTGTTAATCATATACTATGTGCCTGGCCTGTGCTAAGTGCTGGGGATATACATACAAAAGTGAGACAGTCATTGCTTTCAAAACCATTTTCAAATCATTGCTCTTTCTATTATGGTAGCAGTTCCCAAAGTGTGGTCCAGGGTCCCCTGGCACTCCCTGAGTCCTTTTCAGTAAGTCTGTGAAGTGAAAACTATTTGCATAATACTAAAAATTTAGTTAAATATTAATAGATAATAATCCACAGAAACAGAAACTTTGCAGGGAGGGAGGCTCAATAAAGTGTAGGAGTGTAAAGAGGTCCAGAGACCAAAAAGTTTGAGAATCACTATACTAGTGCAACATGATATGTTCACAGAGAAATATAAAATATATACAACATTAATGCAAGATGATTTTATTTCAGCAGGGGTGGAGGTGCTAACAACTGGGCTAATTGGGAAAGGCTTCTTAAACTGAACTTAGAAAAGAATTAGAAGTTTCAAAAGGTAGAAGTGAGGGGAGAGAGAACTCCAGCCATGGGAAATAGTTTGTACAGACACACGGAGGTAGGAGATGGAAAATTGTGTAAAGGGAATAGCAAATAAAAGAGTTTGGTTAGAGTTGAGGGAATGCTATATAATCATCCCAGAAAGATGGGTTTGAGTCTGATTGTAAAAGGCTTTAGATGCCAAACAGAGGACTTTCTACTGTATCCTGGAAGCACTGGGAAGTCCCTGAAGCTTCTTGAATAGAGGAGAGACATGACCAGGTATGCACTTTTAGAATATCAATTTGGCAGTTGTATGAAGGATGCTTTAGAGAGGAGAGAGACTAGATCCAAGAAGATTAAATATGTGACTACTACAAATGTACCAGATGACAGTAGAGAGAAGGGGATATATATGAGAGCTACTGAGGAGGCAAAATCAATAACATGGCAACTCACTGGATATAGGGAGTGAGTGATAATGAAGAGTTGAGAATTACTCAGGCATCACGTACCTGAGTAAATAAAAGCATGTTTATAATAATTTTACATATATATACCTATTTTTATCTAATGGTAACCATCTCTGTGGTGGGGGGATGGAAGAAAAAAAGGAAAAAAAGAAATCTATATGATAATTTTGTTGTATATTTGAAAGAAATAGTAAGTTGTGCATAGTAGATTTGCAGTTTCTTGTGCATTATCTTTTTTATTGTACTATGTTATGAAAATGCTTGTTTTATTCCATAAATTTAAAATAAAATTTTTAAAAGAATTGTGATGCCATTTATAGAAAAAGGGAAATTAAAAGGATAGGTGACTTTGGGGGAAAAGAAACTGGATTCAGTTTTGGAGATGTTATGCTTGAGATACCTATGGAACATCCACACGGTCCACTCGAGGTCATTGGAGATGCTACTAGACATCAAGAAAGAAGTGATTCATTCATTATTTAGTTGCATAGATCTGGAAATCATCTGCAGAGATGATAGCTAAAACTATCCAATTGGGAGATCATTGAGAAGGAGAGAGTGGATGAAAAAAAGAATAGAAGACCAAGCACTAAACCCTGATAGATGCCCATAAATAGGTGATTGGATGTGGATGTTGGTGACTTAGAAAATTTAACTGAAGAATAGTTAGGTAAAAAGACAACCATAACGGCAGTGTCACAAAACCCCAGTGAAGAGAGGGCATCTAGAAAAACGGAGCAGTGGTCAACAATGTTGAACACTATAGAGATGTTAAAAAGGATGAAGACTGAGAAAAAAATTATGTGAATTAAGCAATAGAGAGATTTCTTTTGATTTGGGGAGAGAAGTTTCATATTGTAAGAGGTTGAGAGATGAGGTAAGGAAGTGAAGACAACAAAAGTACACAGGTTTTTTTTATTTGTTTTCTAGGAGTTTAGCTGTGAAACAGAAGCAACATATAGAATAATAGCTTGAGGGAATGGTAAAGTCAAGTGAAGGTTTCAAAATATAGGGGAGATCTGGCAGTATTGAAAAACATCAGGTAAAGAACCAGTTAGATAAAGAGAATTTGAGAAGTAAGGAGGGAGACGAAACGATTGTGGGGACAATCTACCGGAGGAGGTGGGAAGGGTACAAGCAGCAGGATTGATATTTACAAGAACAGTCATATGGCTCAGAGATTGGGGCAAAGGATACAAGCATGGAAGGTGTTGCTCAAGTGACACGAAGCATGGAATAGGGGAGAGAGCAAACTTGTAGTATATAGACTAATTTTTTTTTTAGTGAAGCATCAGGTAAAGTCCTCTGCTGAGACAATTGGGGGACAAGGTTATATAGGTTCCTTGAGAAGAGAAGAGGTTTAGAACAGTCATTGTAGGGGAGAGAGATGGAGACAGAAGCCATGGAAAAGGAAAAGATTTGTGGCTGAACAGCAAGGTATTAGTTGAGATTGGATGGCACATCTGTAGATTTTCTCTAGAAGCATTAAATAGCACAGAAATGCAAGTGAAGATGTCAAATAATGGGAAAAATTAGAGATTGGAGTTCAGAAATGTATTTAGCTCTTCTAGAATTTCTGCACTGTTAATCTCTACTCCTAGTAACAAAAACCACCTACTTTCCATGTTATTGAAGTCTGCTAAAGGAAATAATGAAACAAGGATGACTATGTCCTCTACAAAGTCCTGTTATCTAACCTCAACTGGGCCCTCAGCCCTGCACAGAAATTACTTCATCTCTTACTGCTCCTCTCTCTCTGTCTCTCTGTCTCTCTGTCTCTGTCTCTCTCTGTCTCTCTCTCTCTCTCTCTCCCCCTCCTCCCTCCCTTTCTTTCCCCTCTTCCCCCTTCCCTTTCTCTTCCCTCCCTCTTCCCCCTCCCTTTCTCTTTCTCCCTGCCTTTCCTTCCTCCTCTCCTTCTCTCTTTCATTCTCTCTCTCTCTTTCACTTTCACCAAAGCAGCTATTAAAAAATTTCTGTTTTGAAAACATCAGGCCCCAACTATACCACTCCTGTCCCTTTGCCATCAACTTTACAGATAAAGTCAAAACCATCCAACATGAAATTTCTCGTTTATCCCTCTTCTTTAATCCTCTAAGCCTATGTCCTCTTTTCATGACTTATTAAAAGAGGTGTCCCTAATCTTTGCCAAGGTTACTTCTCAACTTGTTTCCTTGATCCCATTTGCTCTTACCTCTTTCATATGGCAGAGTGCTGGATATGGAGTCAAAGGACCTAGGTTCAAATCCTACTTTAATTACTTAATATTTATGTGACTTATTTCTCTGGATCTCAGTTTTCATATCTATAAAATCAAGGAGCTGGATTAGAGAATCTTTAAGGTACTTCCAGGTCTAAGTCTATGATCCCAGGACATGGCACCATCAAAGAGATCTTCTTTTTTATAAAACTTTTCTAGAGGCAGAGGGAAGCCAAAAAGTTGCCTGAGCTCTCCCCAATTTCCCTCTGAAACAACATTAAGTCAAGCCTCCAAAAGAATTCTGGAGCAATAGAATCCACAAAAAGTTGGAGTGAAACAATTTTCTAGCCCAAAAGAACCTAGGACTTCAGGAAAGGTTTGTTTTCCTTAGGTAAAAAGGGAGTACAGCAGCACAGATGGTGTAGGGCAGGGACCTCTTAGCCACAGCACAGATCAGCAACCATGGTCCCCAGGTCTGGGCTCAGTAAGCCAGTGGCAAAGCAGGCCAATTGTGAGGCCTCCAGCCCCAGTGCAGCAAGCAAACTGCCAGCCCTGGACTCCAGAGCACAAGAGGCACAATGAGGCTGGACAAAACTACACTAATGGGGGACCTCAACATCCCCTTCTCAGAACTAGATAACTCTAACCACAAAATAAACAAGAAAGAAGTTAAGAAGATAAATAGAATTTTAGAAAAGTTAGACATGATAGAACTCTGGAGAAAACTGAATGGGGATAGAAAGGAATATATCTTTTCTTCAAAGCACATGGCACCTATACAAAAACTGACCATGTATTGGAACATAAAAATTTCACAATCAAATGCAGAAAAGGCAGAAATAGTAAATGCATCCTTTTCAGATCATGATGCAATAAAAATTACATGTAATAAAGTGCCATGGAAAGAGAGATTAAAATTAATTGGAAACTAAATAATCTAATCCTAAAGAATGAGTGGGCCAAACAACAAATCATCAAAATAATCAATAATTTCATCAAAGAGAATGACAATAATGAGACAACATACCAAAATTTGTGGGATGCAACCAAAGCAGTACTTAGGACAAATTTTATATTTCTAAATACTTACATGAATAAAATAGAGAAAGAGGAGATAAATGAATTAGACATACAATTAAAAAAGAACAAATTAAAAATCCAAATTAAACACAAAATTAGAAATTCTGAAACTCAAAAGAGAAATTAATAAAATTGAAAGGAGAAAACCATTGAACTAATAAATAAAACTATGAGCTAATTTCATGGAAAAACCAATAAAATAGATAAACCTTTGGTTAATTTGATTTAAAAAAAAGAAAGAAGAAAACAAAATTATCAGTATCAAAAATGAAAAGGGTGAATTCACCATCAATGAAGAGGAAAATAAAGCATTAATTAGGAACTATTTTGCCCAACTGTATGCCAATAAACCTGATAATCTAAGTGAAATGATCAAATATTTACAAAAATATAAATTATCCAGATTAAGAGAAGATGAAATAAAATACTTAAATAACCCCATTTTAGAAAAGGAAATTGAACAAGCCATCAATGAACTCCCTAAGAAAAAATCTCCAGGGTCAGATGGATTTACAAGTGAATTCTACCAAACATATAAATTATTTGGAAAAGTAGGTGGAGTCCTACCAAATTTCTTTTATGACACAAATATGGTAATAATATCTAAACCAGGAAGAGCCAAAACAGAGAAAGAAAATTATAGACCAATTTCCCTAATGAATATAGATGCAAAAATTGTAAATAAAATATTAGCAAAGAGATTACAGCAATTTATCACCAGGATAATACATTATGACCAGGTGGGATGTAGACCAGTAATGCAGGTCTGGTTCAATGTGAGGAAAACTATTAGCATAATTGAACATATCCATAACAAAACCAACAGAAATCATATGATTATCTCAATAGATGCAGAAATAGCTTTTGACAAAATACAGCAACGATTCCTACTAAAAACACTAGAGAGAATAGAAATAAATTGAACTTTCCTTAAAATGATAAGTAACAACTATCTAAACCATTAGCAAGCATTACAAGTAATGGGGATAAGCTAGAAGCTTTCCCAATAAGATTGGGGTGAAAACAAGTATACCCATTGTCACCACTATTATTCAGTAATGAACTAGAAATTATAGCTTGAGAAATTGAAGGAATTAGACTAAGCAATGAAGAGACAAAACTATCACTCTTTGCAGATGATATGTTGGTATACTTAGAGAATCCTATAGAATCAACTTTAAAAAATTATTGAAATAATTAACAACTTTAGCAAAGTCACAGGATATAAAATAAACCCACATAAATCATCATCATCATTTCTATATATTACCAACAAAGCCCAGCAGCAAGAGGTAGAAAGAAAAATTCCATTTAAAATAATTGCAAACAATATAAAATATTTGGGAGTCTACTTGCCAAGACAAACCCAGGAACTATATGAACACAATTATAAAACACTTTTTACAAAAATGAAATCAGATACAAACAGTTGAAAAAATATCAATTGCTCATGAGTAGGCCAAGCTAATACAATAAGAATGACAATTCTACCTAAATTAATATACCTATTTAGTGCCCTACCAATCGAACTACCAAAAATATTTTATACAGCTAGAAAAAATAATAACAAAATTCATCTGGAAGAACAAAGGTCCAGAATATCAAGAGAATTAATGAAAAAAACGCAAAGGAAGGTAGCTTAGCTGTACCAGATCTAAAACTATATTACAAAACAGCAATCATCAAAACTATTTGGTAGTGCAGCTAGGTGGTGCAGTGGATAGAGCATGGGCCCTGGATTCAGGGGGACCTGAGTTCTAATCCGGTCTCAGACACATAACATTTAACTAGTTGTGTGACTCTGGGCAAGTCACTTAACCCCATTGCCTAGCCAAAAAAAAAACAGAAAACAAAAAAACTGTTTGGTACTGGCTAAGAAATAGAGTGGTAGATCAGTGGAATAGGTTAGGTACATAAGACACAGTAGTAAAGGACTATAGTAATCTACTATTTGATAAACCCAAAGACTTCTGGGATAAGAACTCACTATTTGATAAAAACTGCTAGGAAAACTGGAAAATAACAAGGCAGAAACTAGGCATAGACCAACATCTCACACTGTAGAACAAGATACAGTCAAAATGGGTACATGATTTAGAAATAAAGTGTGATACCTTAAGCAAATTAGGAGAGCAAGGAATAGTTTACCTGTCAAATCTATGGAGAAGGGAAGAATTTATGATCGAACAAGAGATAGAACATTACGGAATGCAGAATGGATAATACTGATTACATTAAATTAAAAAAAGTTTTGCACAAACAAAACCAATGAAACCAAGATTAGAAGGGAAGCAGAAAAATGGGAAACAATTTTTACAGCAAGTTTTTCTGATGAAGGCTTCATTTCTCAAATATATAGAGAACTGAGTCAAATATATAAGAAGACAAGTCATTCCCCAATTAATAAATGGTTAAAGGATATGAACAGGCAGTTTTCAAATGAAGAAATTAAAGCTATCTATAGTCATTTAAAAAAAATGCCTTAAATCACTATTGATTGGAGAAATGCAAATTAAAATAACTCTGAGCTACTACCTCACACCAATCAGACTGGCTAATATGACAGAAAAGGAAAATGATAAATGTTGGAAAAGATGTAGGAAAATTGGGACACTAATGCATTGTTGGTGGAGTTGTGAACTGATCCAACCAATCTGGAGAGCAATTTGGAACTATGCCCAAAGGACAATCAAACTGTGCATATCCTTTGATCCAGCAATACCACTGCTAGGTCTATATCCCAAAGAGATAATAAAAAAGGGAAAAGGACCTACATCTGCAGAAATATTTATAACAGCTCTTTTTGTGGTGTCAAAGAATTGGAAATTGAGGGAATGTCCATCAATTGGAAAATGGTTGAGCAAGTTGTGATATATGAATGTAATAGAATACTATTATGCTGTAAGAAATTCTTAGCAGGTGGATATTAAAAAAACCTGGAAAGATTTGTATGAACAGATGCTGAGTGAAGTGAGCAGAACCAGTAGAACATTGTACACAGTAACAGTAACACTTTGTGATAATCAATTATGATTGACTTAGCACTTCTCAGCAGTACAATGATCCAAGACAATTACAAAAGACTCATGACGGAAAATGCTATCCACATCCAGAGAAAAAACTATGGGATCTACATGCAGATCAAAACATAATGTTTTCATTTGTTTTTCATTTCTTGCTTTTTGTAGCTTTTCCCTTTTGTTCTGTTTCTTCTTTTTTTTTTCAGCCAAAGACAAGGTTTATTAAAGATATTTGTCATATTAGCCAGACTCTTAAGGAATCTGTGGGTCTGTGAAGTATTGGCTAGATTCTAAGAATCTGAGCAATGGCTAGATTATAAGAATCTAAGCATCTTAATGGAGACAAGGTAGACTTTATATACAGAAAGACTGTGGGAGGGACCTAGGAGTGGTCAGTAAACTGGGGGTGAACAGGACTCCTGGGACCTGGACCTTGTGGCCAAAGGAGAATGGAGCCTAGCTAGGATTAAGGGTGGAAAATGGGCAGGGGCCATAAGGAAGTAAAACAAAGGAAGGACAGGCTAAATTAAGGGTAACAGAATTGGGAGATTGGGTGTAGCCACAATGAAAGGCCAGCTGATGGGATTATAACTTCAGGTGAAAGCCAGAGATTTGGCCATGTGGGAAAATCCAGGGTTTTTCCTGTCTAGGGTCTAGATCCCAACTCTATCATTCCCCCCTCAAACAAATGGGACCCAATTTCTTTTGGTTCAAGGGTCAAAGGTCTTGGTGTCTGAAACTGCTTCCTGCTGGCAAGGAGGGTAGAGCTGTCCCTGCCTCAAGGGGTCCCAAAGAGGAGGTTGACCAGAACGGAGCACAGGCTGCATGCAGAGAACAATGGGGAGACATTGGCTGGTCCCCAGTGTTTGCTACCAACTGGAGGTGAATGGGCTGTAGTCTGGAAGATACAAATCTGACAGAAAAGACTGCAGGGCCCAGATAAGAAGATAAAACATCCTTAGCTCTGTTTGGATTCAGATAATTCAGTTTTCAACCACTCAGTATCAAATCCACTTCATAACCAGACTCAGGAATAGTCAGGTGGGTAACATTCCCTTTCTTTTTTTTTTTTTTTTGACAAGGCAATTGGGGTTAAGTGACTTCCCAGGGTCACACAGCTAGTAAGTGTCAAGTGCCTGGTCTGAGACTGGATTTGAATGCAGGTCCTCCTGACTCCAGGGCCAGTGCTCTATTCACTGCACCACCTAGCTGCCCCAAGGGAGAAAAATTATAAAAATGAATATTGGAAACTATCTTTACATGTAAATGGCAAAAATTAAAGACCATTTACAAAAAAAAAAACTAGAGAAAAGCAACAAGCAAACAAAAATAAAATTTTCCTTTTAAAAACTCCTTCCCCAGGGCAGCTAGGTGGTGCAGTGGATAGAGCACCAGAGAGTCAGGAGGACCTGAGTTCAAATCCGACCTCAGACCAAACTTAACACCTGCTAGCTATGTGACCCTGGGCAAGTCACTTAACCCCAATTGCCTAGGAAGAAAAAAAAAAGCAGGAAAAAAAAACTCCTTCCTCTCAGCCAATAAATAAACTTAAGTAGCTACTATGTTAAGAATTCTTTCTTTGGCCTTGTTATCGCATTTCAGCTATTATTGTTCTGGTTTTCTTCCTCTACATCATCATTTTCAAGCATTTATTAAAGGTAGGATTCAAATAGAAAGTGAAAAATGATCTCTGTCTTCAAGGAACATATATTCTCTTGAGGTGGAAGATAGGATACAATATGTATAAAGTTGAGAAAATGAAAGATAATGATGAGGAATAAAAGACTAATAAGCAAGAGTATCAGGAAAGGTTTTCCATAGAAGGTAACCCTTGAGTTGAGCCTTGAAGGAAGCTAATGATTTTAATAGAAAGAGATGAGAAGGGAGTATATCACAGCCAAGAAAGATAGCTTGTACAAAAGGAACAAAAGTGTGAGATGAGTGCTGAATACAAAGAAAAACAAGAATTCTTTTTTTTTCTGGAATGTAATAGATGGAGAGTGTGAAATAAGTCTGGAAAGGTAGACTGGAGCCAGTCTGTGATAGGTTTTAAATAACAAGGTTAGTAGTTTGTATTTTGTCCCAGAGGCCATAAGAAAGCACTAAATATTATTTTTTTTAAATCAGTTTTTACTAATTACATGTAAAGACAATTTTTAACATTAATTTTTTTTAATTTTGAGTTCCAAATTTTCTCCCTCCAGTCTTTTACTCTCCCCTCCCTAAGATGGTAAGCAATTTGATATGGGTCGTATATGTGCACTCATATAAAACATATTTCCATATTAGTCATGTTGTGAAAGAAGAAACATGACAAAAGGAAAAAAAACATGAAAAACCAAAGAAAGTTAAGAATAGTGTGCTTTGATCTGCATTCAGACCACATCAGTTATTTCTCTGGATATGGATAGCACATCCATAGCAGATAGCATATCATGAGTCCTCTGGAACTGTCTTAGATCATTGTATTGCTAAAAATAGCTGAGTCATTCACAGTGGATCATTGTTACAATATTGCTGTTATTGTGCACAATGTTCTGATTCTGCTCGCTTCACTTTGCATCCATTCTTGTACGTCTTTCCAGGTTTTTCTGAAATCAGTCTGCTCATTATTTCTTATAGTACAATAGTATTCCATTACAATCATATATCACAATTTGTTCAACCATTCACCAATTGATAGGCATCCCCTCAGTTTCCAATCCTTTGCCACCACAAAAAGAGCTGCTATAAATATTTTTGTACACATAAGTTATAGACCCCCTCCTCCTTTTTAACAATCTCTTTGGGATACAGACCTAGTAGCACTGAATATTCTTGAGCAGTAAATGACACTTTCAGACCTGTGTTCTACAAAAATTATTTTGGCAGTTATGTAAAGGATGGTTTGGAAAAGTGAGAGACTGGAAACTGAGAGACCAATTAGGAGACTACTGTAACATTTTAGGTGAGAGGTCATAAGAGCCTTAATTAATGGGTTGGGACGGTAAGTGAAAAAGAAATGAATATTAAATATCTTCTGGAATTAATAAAACTTGAGCACATGATTGGATATGGGTGAAGGAGAGGATGAGGTAGAGTGAAGAGTCAAGGATGACTCCACATTTTTTAATTAGGGTGACTGGAGAGATGGTGGTACCACCAATAAAAATAAGCAAATTTCAAGATAGGACAAACATTTGGGGGGAAATATCATAAAATTCATTTTGGACATGTTAAGTTTGAGATACATAAGGGACACTCAAGTGGAAAAAAGATACTTGTAAGTTTTTGAATAACTAACAAAAAATACTTTGCCCTAACATATTAAGAACATGTGACAAGGTAACAGTGGCACTTAGCTTCTATAGATATGACCTTCCTCTTTTCCATAGAGGATAGTGTCTAGTCATCTGGACAAGGTATGGTGTCTGAAGGGCCCCAACTCCACATGGATGTTATTTTCTATGCCCTTCGGTCACTAGTAAGTAGGATCAAGAAAAGCAACAACCAGTCGGGTCCTGTCAACGTTTAAGGAAAACTAATTCCTGTTGTGGGAGGAGAAAAGAGCCCTGGTAGGTACTGAACCTATCACAAGGGCCAAAGTTGTAATAGGAAGAAAGTAAAATCAAAGTAGAAGTAGTAGACTGGGAAATCAAGGTTTGTGATTTGTCCTTATTTCTCAAAGAGGACCATAACATCAGGAAGATGATGCCATGACTTGCAAGTAAATTGGATTTTAGTGAGGGAGATTTGTGTAAAGCCTCACTTTCTCCTCCTGAGCCATCTGGGTCCAGTGGCCAGACATAGATCAGGACAACTGGAGATGGGCTAGGATGCAGTGGTAGACCTTAGCCTTTTTAAGCTAAGGTCTTTTGGAGTTCTCACTTTGACTGAGACAATGCCCATTCAGTGATTAGGGCTGTTCGAGAAGGGAGCTAAGGGACAGCCTCTTTAATTTAAAAAAAAATCAAACTGGGAGGGGATCAAACTCCTTCTAGTCAAAAAAGATACAATTACTATTTACATTCACTCTTAGCCATGGGGGTCCAAACAATAAGCATTAAGTGTTGCTTAGGTAGGGACCCCACTATTGGCCAATCAATGAGAGCCAGAGTAAATTGGGTTTAAGGCATGAGCTGTAAGAAAGAAGTCTAGCCAGTAAACCCCAAGATCTCTAGGTAGCTTTTAGCCTTCAAAATTTACCTTCCTTTGGGCAGAGCACTCTCAGTAAGGGCATGATATCCCATGTGAGAAGAGGAGAGGAGAGGAAAGGAGGAGCTGAGTTGCCCAACTAGAACTGGCCAGTTGGGTCCCCAGTGGCAGCTCAGACTACTCACAGGTTGTGATTTGTCCTTTTTTCTCAAATCGAACCATGACATCAGGAAGATGATACCTTAACTTGCAAGTGAATTAGAATTGAGTGAGGGGAGAAGTTGTACAGGTCTCACTTTCTCCTCCTCAGCCATTTAGGTCCAGTGGCCAGATATAGATCAGGGCAAGTAGGAGTGGTAAAGTGATTGAAGGTCAAGGCTAAGAGGAAGAATATTTTTTCTTTGAGAAAGAAGCAGAAATATCCTGGGGGGAGGGGACATAGATAACTGCAATGAAGGTGATACAGATGGTGGCAGCAAAGGGAGAGTAACTAATCTATGTCTTCTTTTAAATTTGTGTGCAGTTTGGTCTTAAAAGGCATTGAGATTTATTGGTATGGGGATTCAGAGCTATGGATTTCAATAGATGCTGACAACAAATAGTTTGTCAAACCTCGGAAGTAGTGAAAGGCCCCAGAGGCTAAAGGGGACCTATGATAGACTACAAAAGCATGAACAGTACCTAGAGACAGAAATCTTTTGCATGTGGAGGGAATATGTAATTTTACTCATGTTCCTCAAGGGATAGACTGGTACAGTAGACAATATGAGAAATACGGAGTTAAAAAATTTAGTTTGAGTTACAGTTCTAGCTTCGGCAAGTCACTCCACCTCTATTGGTCTCAGTTTCCTTATTTGTAAAATAAGGATCACATACTAGATAATTCTAAGGGTCCTTCTAGTCTTAATCTATGATTCTAAATCTTATTTATTTTGTATTCTTTTCAGTGCTTTAGACCACAGTGCTGAATTTAATTGGCCAGAAAATAGCTATGAATATAAATATTTTCTTTCTGGAAACCCTCATAACCCCCAAAGGGTTAATTATTTCCAACAGGTCAGTTCTTTATTCCAAGACACTGATTGGATTTCCACTGAGTTTAATTCAGATGACAATAAAGCACTTCAAAGTGAGAGATGAATAGGAAAATTATATGGATTTCTTTTGTTGTTGATGATAATGATTTGTTTTCTAAGTGGGCTGAGAAGCAACAATATTGAGAAAACATCAAAATCAGGCCTGAAACCACCACCACAAAATGAACTGGCAGGATGTTTAATTGCAAGAGCTGCAAAACCCCAGAACAGTAACATAGGTCTTCAGGGGATCTGCTTCCTTTTTAGGCAAATTATTAACGATCCTACCAATGGAAAGTGATTTGAGAACAGAAGCTTGCTGAGTGCCAGCTGCTGCTTCAAAATGGCTACAGCTAATTACAATGACTAGAGAAGTACAATGATCATATCTCACTCGATATGAATAAACAAGAGGGGCTTCAGCATTTCACAATTAGACTTGCAAATTATTTTACTCGAGACACACTTGTAGCAGAGAGAATAAAAGTGCATCGGGGACTTGAAGAAGCAGACGTCCAATTAGATCAGCATGAAGTAATTTCAACTTCCTAGTAGACATCTGATCACCAGTGGGCATTTCTATTCCTCTGTGTGATGGATGGGGCTGACCTGAACACAGACAAAGTAAGAACAACCTATATTGTAGGAATTGGGTACTCAATAATTTCCATCACCACCCTCTCCCAACCCCCTCTACTCTCCCATAGTGTGAGAGACAGCTATTCCAATATAGATGATACTCAGAAGAACTCCAGTGTTTAAAAACAAAAGTTGATTGAATGGATGAATCACAAAATCTTAGAAATGAAAGAGACCCTTCTTTATATGATCTAGTCATTTTACATATAAGACCCAGAGAAGAAAGAAGATTCACACAAAATTAAACAGCCAACAAATAGCATAGTCTTCTAACTCCAAATCTAGAGCTCTACTAAGCCATTACTAACCCTCAATTTATGCAAACCTTAGTTTGCATAAATTTATCCATTTTTTCATGGAGTAATACCTTGAGGAAATGAGGCTGGTAAGCAGACTTCAAAGGATTCAGAGAAAAGGTAAGCAGGTTCCAAAGACTAAGTCAGTCCAGAAGGTATGTGAAATTTGTAAGAAAGAAATTCTGAATACATAAAGGGTAAAAATTCTAACAAGGAGTAAAATGAGATTTATATGAAGAGATTGATATGGATGCACAGGGAACTCACCAACCAACATATACTATATGTATGCATATATAATTTGAGAGACATATAAACATGTAATTTATATCTATGTATGTCTATATGTATGTGTGTATAATATGTTTATTTAAATGTACATGTGAGGATTGGCTTATTAATGGACCCTATCAGACAGAAAAAAATTCATATTTGACCACTGATTAACCCATCTATGTACCAGGAAATTCCCATGTACGCAATAACTAGTTTAGCCAGCTTCATTTAGGCCAGGTATGCAATGGATACAAGGCTCTCCCAATCACGATGCCCTTGTGGTCAATAAGGGAATCATGGTTGGGCCACCTGCTATCTGAGTGCCCCAAAGGTCCTCCTCCCATTATATCCTTGGGAATCTGTCCAGAAACAGCAATGAGATATAAGAACAGAGAACCAAAGTTCTGGGCTACACATTCCACTGTATACCCAAGTCACCACCTGTGTTTACCCGTGGAACTATAGTAACAAACTCCCTGACTTACGATCCTTGAGTGCTTATGTTCTTTCTTATCACCATACCCACAAGCTCCTCACAGCACAGAAAAGGCCAAGTGACAGTCAATCAACATTTATGAAGCACCTACTGTGTGCCAGGCACTGTGCTAAGTAGTGGAAATAAAAAAAAAGCAAAAGACAGTCCCTGCTCTCAAGAAGCTAATGCATGATACAATGTAAGGCGTATTAAGGTTCAGCATGAAATAAAGTTGGTAAGGTAAGCTAAGGACAAGAGGGAGAAAAACATTTTTTAACTGTATAGAAGAAAAAGAATGCTCAAAGAAGTGATCCAACCTTTGATTGGGATGGATGGGATCAACACTTAGCCCATAGTAGGTGCTTCATAAATGCATACTGATTGATCAACAACAGAGAGAGGACAGAGTTTAATTAATGATTCTTATTTTTCATCTTTTTTCTCTTCCAAACTTGGCACTAGAAATGTGAAACTAAAATGACTAAGTGACTTGAGCCAAGATAAGTAAGGAGATAATAAAGAATATTTTGTTAGCCTTGATGAGTTCTAGTCACCAGGCCAGGTGAGATACATGCTTTCTGACTGCCTAACCTTATTTCCTTTTTGACAAGATTACCAAACTAGTAGTTGAAAAGAATGCTGTGGGAAAAGTTTATCTAGATTTTGGCAAAACTTTTGAAAAAATATTTCATACTATTCTTGTGAAAATGTGGAAGAAATGATAATATAATTAGTCATATCCAGACATACAACCATTCGTGCTATTAGAATTCAACTTTATAAGGAATTTCATTCAATAATCCTACTTTGGTTTACAAAATACTGGAGGTACTTAGGTACTGAAAAAAAAGTGGCAGATGTAATTGGTGAACCACCAGCAGTGGTCTTTGAAAGATACTAGAAAATAGGAGAGGACTATAAAGGTTGCAGAAGGGTTAATGTTGGCCCAATTTTTTAAGGGAGTTGGGGGATGGAACAGAATCTGCATGTTCTAAACCAGTGAACTAGACTTTGACTCCTGGGAAAATTATAGAATGGGTCATTAAAGAGCTGGTAACCAAACATCTGGAAAGAGAAGCAGTGATTGCAAAGAACCAGCATGATTTCATCAAGAATTGATCATATGAAACTGTTCTCAAATCCTCACTCTCCCTCAATCACATATCCAATCTGTCTACTTTTGCAACACTTCTCACGTGTGTCCCTTTCTCTCCTCTGTTACCATTCTGGGTCAGGCCTTCATTGTCTCAGATCTGGATAACTATTGAAATAGCCTTCGGTTGGTCTACTTGCTTCCAGCCTCTCCCCACACCAATCCATTCTCCTCTCAGTTGCCAAGTCATTTTTCTAATGAGTAGGTCTAACCATCTCACCCTCCTGCTCGATGAGTTCCAGGTGTTCCCAATTACCTCCAAGAGCAAATATACAATCCTCCTTTTGGCATTTAAAGCTTTTCCTAACTTCCCCCCCTCACCTTTTCAACTTTACTATCCTATTTTTTCTATATCACATTTATTTATTTTATTTTTCACTTATGGAATAGAACAAGGATTTCCATAATACAGTATAATAAAAAAAATGATTGCCCATGAAACTACAATTATGTATTATTATTGCCATTATGTACAACTTGCCATTCATTTTAAATATATAGTAAAGTTATGTAAATTTCTTTTTTTTTCTTTTATTTTCTTCCCTCCTCTCCTCTACCTCTAGAGATGGCTTCCATTACACACACACACACACACACACACACACACACACACACACACACACATATAATTATTCTACACAGACTTCTATTCATCAGTTCTTTCTCTGGATGCATATAGCATCTTTCTTCTTATGTCCTTTATAGTTAACTTGGATATTTATAAGAGTCAAAGTGATTTATTTGACCAAAGTTGTTCTTAAAACAATATTGCTGTCACTATATACAATGTTCTCTTGGTTCTGCTCATTTCATTATTCGTTATTTTGTACAAGTCTATCCATGTTTTTCTAACATTATTGAACTCATCATTTCTCATAGCACTGTAGTTTCTATCACAATCACATACCACAGCTTGTTCAGCCATTCCCTAATTGATGGGCATCCGTGCAATTTCCAGTTCTTTGCCACCCCAAAGACAGCTGCCATAAATATTTTAGAATATATAGATTCTTTTTTTCTTTTTCCCTAATTATCTTTGGAAACAGGCCTAATTCTATTCCTACCTACTCTACAAGCCAGCTGTTCATCAAACATCAATAAACACAAACACAAACTCCATCCCTTATCTCTATGCCTTTACATTGGCTGTCACTCATGCCTAGAACACTCTGCCCTCTCATCTCCAAGTCTTAGTTTCCCATCTACTCTGTACTGTATGTGCCCTGTACACAGCTAGTTATTTATGTTTTGTCTACCCTGTCAGGAGGGAAGCTCCTTAAGGTCAGAGATCATTGTTGCCTTTCTTTGTATCCTCAGCCTTTAGCATAATGCCTGGCACGTACTAACTGCATAATACATGCTTTCTGACTGACTGCCCTTCTTTCTTTCTTTCTTTCTTTCTTTCTTTCTTTCTTTCTTTCTTTC
>NW_020940360.1:5024471-5082048 GCF_900497805.2 Vombatus ursinus
TTCTTTCTTTCTTTCTTTCTTTCTTTCTTTCTTTCTTTCTTTCTTTCTTTCTTTTTTAAACAAGATTACTAAGCTAGTAGTTGAGGAGAATGCTGTGGGAGAAGTTTGCCTAGGTTTTGGCAAAGCTTTTGATTGTTTCCTGCTATTCTGGTTAAGATGTGGAATAAATGACAATATAATTACAGTCATATCCAGAGATATGAGGTTGTGTTATTAGAATTCAACTTTATAAGGAAATTCATTTAATAGTCCTACTTTGGTTTACAAGGCATTTCTTTGTATTTGCAAAGACCCATTTGGTCTTTGTGTACCCTGTAAGCAGCTGAGCACCACAAAATGAGAACCATCATGAGGTCATCTCAGCAGTTGTATACTTAGTGAATATTACATAAAGTTCTCTTTTGAGAGTACTTGTGGTTTGCTAGTTTGAAGTAGTGGTAATCTCATGCATAATGCCCCTTAAAATGATCAAAGTGTTCATATAACTTTCTATTACTTTGTCTTAGCTTTCCTCACAATGTCAACCTCTCTGGTTAATGTGTTATCATTTTTGAAGTTTTCATTGATTTTTTTGTTTTTGTTTTGTTTTGCATTAAACAGTCAAATACCTAAACATTGAATACCAATGGGCATTAATTTGGAGGTTCAGGAACACGTAAACATTTGTTCCAATGAAATTAACGGCAATTATATTTTTAATTCACAAGAATTAAGCTACTAGGGTTTTTTATTTTTTTTTTTGTTTTTTTGAGAAACGGTTACTCCCCTAAGATGAAGGAAGATTGTAGATAGATTCAGAACTAGCAGGATGGCTTGACACAAAGAATAATTATTAACAGTTCAACGCCAAGTTTGCCAAGGCTTCTAGTGGATTACCCCAGAGATCTAAGTTTAGCCATGTGCTGTTTAACACTTTTACCAATAACTTAGATAGAGGCATAGGTGACATGACAAATTTTCTGCTTTGAGGCACAATCCTTAAAAACCAAAAGTGCATGTATGCCTGTCTCTAACTGCTGAATACATGAAGATAATTTATTTTCCTCATGCTGGCAAAGCAGATTTTTCTAAAACCATTACTAAGAGCCAAGGAATACTATCTTTTGCAATATTTACTTCTTTACTCTAAGTCCCAAGTAAAATCTCATCTTCTACAGGAAGCCCTTCTCAACCCCTTTTAATTCTAGTGCCTTTCCTCTGTAAATTATTTCCTATTTATTCTGTATCTAGCTTGATTTGTATGTATTTGTTTGCATGTTGTATCTCCTCTTAGACTACTCCTTGAGGGCAAGGACCATCTTTTGTCTCTTTTTGTATCCCTAGCACTTAGCACAATGCCTGTCATTTAGTAGGTGTTTAATAAATGCTTATTAATTGACTGATTGATGCTTAAGCACCCACCAGACTAATTTTACAAGGTCAGTGAGATCCCCCTTTTTATCCCATTGAGAAGGGTTTAAGAGTGCTCCAGCCACTGGGTGACTCTAGCACTCTCTATCAATCACCTGAGGTTCCTTTTCTTTTTCTTTTTTTTTCTTTTTTTATTAATTTATTTTTAGTTTTCAACAATCACTTTCTTAAGCTTTTGAGATTTAAATTTTTCTCCCCCTCCCTCCCTACCTCCCTCCTCAAGATGTCATGCAATCTGATATAGGCTCTATATATACATTCCTATTAAACATATTTTCACATTAGTCATGTTGTAAGGAATAATTAGAACCAATAGGAGGAACCACCAGAAAGAGGAAACAAAACAAAACAGAAGAAAATAAAAAGAACAAATAGTATGCTTTATATTCAAACTCCATAGTTCTTTCTCTGGATGTGGATAGCATTTTCCATCATGAGACTTTTGGAGATGTCTTAGATCCTTGTATTGCTGGGAAGAGTTAAGTTTATCAACATTAGTCATCTCACAATGTGGCTGTTATTGTGTACAACGTTCTCCTGGTTCTGCTTACTTCACTCAGCATCAGTCCATACAAGTCTTTCCAGGTTTTTCTGAAGTCCACTAGCTCATCATTTCTTATAGCTCAATAGTATGCCATTAGGAGTAAGCATTTAACAGTGATAAACTTGCCGATGATACAAAGCTGGAAGGGATAGCTAACATTCTGGACAACAGAATCAGGATCCAATAAGACCTTGACAAGCTAGAATGATGGGCTGCATCTCTTCACGTTCCACTTGAGTCTTGTATTGGAAAGTCAAATTTTCTATTCAGCTCATATTTTCATCAAGAATGCTTGAAAGTCCTCTATTTCACTGAATGACCATTTTTCCCCCTGAAGAATTATACTCAGTTTTGATGGGTAGGTGATTCTTGGTTGTAATCCTATCTCTTTTGCCCTCTGGAATATTATATTCCATGCCCTGTGGTCCCTTAATGTAGAAGCTGCTAAATCTTGTGTTATCTTGATTGTGTTTCCACAATACTTGAATTGTTTCCTTCTGGCTGCTTGTAATATTCTCTCCTTGACCTGGGAGCTCTGGAATTTGGCTACAATATTCCTAGGAGTTTTCCTTTGGGGATCTCTTTCAGGAGGAGATCAGTGGATTCTTTCAATTTTTATTTTGCCCTCTGGTTCTAAAATGTCAGGGCAGTTCTCCTTGATCATTTCTTGAAAGATGATGTCTAGGCTCTTTTTTTGATCATGGCTTTCAGATAGTCCAATAATTTTTAAATTCTCTCTCCTGGATCTATTTTCCAGGTCAGTTGTTTTTCCAATGAGATATTTCACATTGTTTTCTAATTTTTCATACTTTTGGATTTGTTTTACAGCGTCTTGATTTCTCATAAAATCACTAGCTTCCAATTGCTCTATTCTAATTTTTAGGGAAGTATTTTCTTCAGTAATCTTTTGGACTTCCTTTTCCATTTGTCCAATTTTGTTCTTTAGGGCATTCTTCTCTTCATTGGCTTTTTGGACCTCTTTTGCCATTTGGGTTAGGCTATTTTTTTAAGGTGTCATTTTCTTCAGTATTTTTTTGGGTCTCCTTTAACAAGCTGTTAACTTGCTTTTCATGATTTTCTTGCATCACTCTCAATTCTCTTCCCAGTTTTTCCTCTACTTCTCTTACTTGCTTCTCAAAATCCCTTTTGAGCTCTTCCAAGACCTGGGACTGATTCATATTTTTCTTGGAAGTTTTGGATGTAGGAGCTTTGAGTTTGTTTTCTTCTTCTGGTTGTACATTTTGATCTTCTTTGTCACCAAAGTAAGATAATATAGTCTGACTCTTTTTGCACTGCTTGCTCATGATCCCAACTAGTTACTTGAGTTTTAAACTCTTTGTTAAGGTAAGAGTCTGTTTCCAATGTGGGGGTTTGTATAGCTGTTTTCAGAGATACTTCTAGGGACCTGAAAAGTGTCAGCTCTTCCAAGGTGCTATGATAAGGGGTGAGGTGTTTCCTCTCCACTGCCACAACAAGCTCCACCCCCAGTGCGCCTCCTCCCAGCACTCCTCCTCGCCAGTGCTCTTCCTTGCCCCAGGACCATCCCTCAGAACGGTGACTCAGATCCAAGCACAGGCAAAGCAAGAGATTTCTGCCTCAGCCCTGGCAAAGAGATCCTTGCAATCCCCCTCTGATCAGCCACCCGATTCCCCCTCAGTCTGTGGGCTGGAAGCTCAGGAAAAAGCCACTGCCCTGAGGGCATGGTCTGGACTTGTGGCTGAGACCTAGCTTCTTCTCTCACCATAGTCACAGACTTTTCCCACTGACCCTCTAAGTTGTCTTTGGTGTTCGTGGGTTGAGAAGTCTGGAAACCGCCATAGCTGCCTGCGATTCAGTCCTCTAAGGTTCCTTTTCCTTCCCATGGCCTTCCCCTCTCCCCATCAATCATGAAATCAGCTATAAAATTATCATGATCCAATCCCCCCAGCTATACCAAATGTTCTGAAGTAGGCTTAGGCCAGGTCAGTTCAGTAATTCAGGGTTGAAATTCAATGAAACACTCATAGACCATAAAATTCAATTTTTTTAAATGAAATCATTTAAAAGATGTTTAAGATGATACATTTTATTGAAAATAAGCAATGATCCTCTTCATCTCTGTATTTGCCAGGGAATTCTGCCAGACCTCCAGAATATCAACTCCATCTCTATAGGTTGAGCTCTTTATGCCTCAGGCAATAAGGAAGTCCTGGCAGTGGTTCAAGCCCTAGTTCTTTAGACCTATCAAATCCCAAGGACAACATGAAAAACCAGCCCGGTTTCTGCAAAAGAAATGCCATTCCTACCAGTTTAGGTATCTAGACCCCTGCTACACTGTCCTCTCCAATACATCACAATGGAAACATTCTGGAGTTGAATTTTCTACCCATGAAACAAAGGTTTTCCAGACAAGTTAGAAATGTGCACAGGTAGATGTCTAATGTACTTTGAGTAGGGTTCAGGATTCCAAGGTACAGTGCAAGGAGAGGCAGACAACGCAAGAGGAATCCTGAATAAGATGGGAATCAACAGAGACAGCAGAGTTAACCAGATTTATTGAGGGGAAATATTCACAATATGATGGAGTGGTCGGGGAGGATGGAACTCATTCAGGTCCTCTGGAGTCCCTGGTTGAATGCGACACCAAAACGAGTAAAGCCTAGTGGGTTTTTATAGGGTTCTTACCTTGGTAAAGCAGAACCAGACTTTGAGAAAGGAGACGGGAGCCAACACGGTGATGTAATGGGTTGTTTGGGGACTAGGAAATGGATTAGCTTGATGATAATCAAACTCCCTTACCGCAGAAAAGGGGGCTTTTACCCTCTTACTGTATACCTTAGTTTGGCAGGGTGACTCAGAGGATTTGGGCTTTCCCAGGGCTTCTACATTTAGTAGGGCAGGAGCTATGATGTTTTTACAATGGAAAAAGATATTTGCCCTTTAAAAAAACAAATTGCCATCAATTGGGGAGTGACTAGATAAGCTGTGGTATATGATTGTGATGGAATATTATTGTGCTGTAAGAAATGACAAACAGGAAGATCTCAGAAAAACCTGGAAAGACTTAACATGAACTGATGCAAAGTGAAGTGAATAGAATCATGAGAACATTGTACACAGTAACAGCAATATTGTACAACGAAGAATTGTGAATGACTTAATTATTGTCAGCAATAAAATGATCCAAGACAATCCCAAAAAACTAATGATAAAATATATTATCCACTTCCAGAGAAAGAATTGATGTTGATTGAATACAGACTGAAGTATGCTATTTTTCACTTTCTTTCTTTTTCTTTTATTCAAGTCTTCTTATACAAAATGACTAAAACAGAAATGTTTTACAGGATTGCATTTGTATAACCTATATCCGATTGCTTACTATCTCAGGTATGGGGAGAGGGGAGAGATGGAGGGATAGAATTTGGAACTCAAAACTTTTTAAAAAACCCAAATTTTAAAAAATTGTTCTAACATACAATTGGGGAAAAAACATATTTTTAAAAAGAATGTGATGGAGAAAAAGTTACTGATGCAAATTAAACTTTAAATATGTTTTTTAAATTGTCATATAAATTTGAGCATAAAGTATGCTATCTGCAAGCTATACTAATGTAATCATTAGAGGAGGTATGCAAAATCTCTGCAGGAGTTTGAATGGTGCAATAAAGCACAATGAATTTGGAGCCCTTAAAGGACCTGCGTTCAAATTCCAGTTGTATGACACGTGACAAGTCATTTCTAGAAGTGTGCTGTGGCCAGTTCCTACCAGTTTGTGAGAGCAATTATAAAATTTTCATTGAGAGCATTCACACTTCTGAAATTAAAAAAATACTACAAATCAAAACTTAATTTATTGTTTTATTGATTTCTAGATTTTTAAAAATGATGGAGAAAATGTTAACAATACAGGTTAAACTTAAGTGTGCCCTACATCCATTTTTTTTGAAAGCCATCTGTGAAACATTTACCAGCACACCCTGAAGCCCCATCCTCAGTTTTCTCATTGGCGAGACAGGACAATACTGGTACTATGCATCTCACAAAGTTGCAAACTTTAAAGCTCCATTTAGACATGTATTACGACTTTCTTATTAGGCATTAATCTTTTATTGTGTGTACCTGAAAGAATTACCTTGACATTGCTTTAAAATGTCATCCAAACAGACATATGAGCTTTTCATACAGGTCTTCTCCCAAGTCATTGTGTATGACTAAAGTACTGCAGGTAATACCCCTAATATTTACATAGACTTTACAGCTTACAAAGCTTTCACATACATTATCAAATTTGATGCTCAGAACTAGGGATTTTTAGCCTGGAGAAAAGAAGATTTAATGGGGCCATAATAGTTGCATGCAAATATTTGAAAGGCTGCCACGTAGAATAGGGATTATACTTGTTCATTGACGCTCGGCAGATCAGAATTCAAACTGATAGGTGGAAGCAGATTTTTTTTTCCAACATAAGATTTTAGTTAGGATGTTTGAAACATCGTAACAGAGTTATCGCAAAGTGAAAGGGACTACTTTGTGGGATTCTGAGTTCTCCCCCACTGGAGTTTTAATAAAGAATGGATAAACACCAGTCAGCAACATTGTAAAGGGGATCATGTTTTGGATAGGAGTGGGACTAGGATGACCTCTAAGGTCCACAAACAACTCTGAGATCTTATGATCCTGTAAATGACTCTGAGATAGGCAGCTAGGTGGTGCAGTGAATAGCGTACTGGACTTGAAGTCAAGAAGACCTGAGTTCTAATCCTGCTTTAAACACTTACTAGTTGTGTATCCCAGGCAAGTCACTAAACCTCCTTGTACCTCAGTTTCCTCTCTATAAAATGAAGACATTTTCTTCCTGGGGTTGTGAGGATTAAATGAAATAAAATATGTAAAGCACTTTACAAACCTTAAAGCATTATATTTATTGTTATTATTGTTCCAGACTTTCCAAGATCCCATTTGGGGTTTTCTTGGCAAAGATACTGGAGTGGTTTGCCATTTCCTTCTCCAGCTCATTTTACAGATAAAGAAACTGAGGCAAACTGGCTTAAGTGACTTGCCCAGGGTTTTACATAGCTACTAAGTTTCTGAGGCCAGATTTGAACTCATGAAGATGAGGCTTCCTGACTCCAGCCCCAGCACTCTATCCACTATACCACCTAGTTGCCCAAAGCATTATATAAATACTAGCTATTATTATTATCTTAGGAAGGCAAGCATCAGAAAGATCAAGTGATTCAACCTAAGTCTCTTAGCTACTAAGAGACAGAAATGGAACCTAGAGTTTCTAAACCAATCTACTGTACCATACAACCTCCCATGCAACTGATCAATCAGACAATCAACATACATTTATTATATGCCTAGTGTGTGCCAGGTACTGTGCTAAGATCCAAGGTATGTGAGGATGAAAAGGAAACAGTCACTTTCCTAATGGAGATCACATTCTAATGGGAAAGATGATGTGTGCATATCTAAGTGTATACAAAATTATATGTAAGAAAACTTGGTGGAAAATGGCCCTAGAAACTGGGGAGGAGTGTGGGGAATGCAATCAGAAAAGTCTTGATGTAGAAGTCAAAGCCAGGCAAGGCAAGTCAATAAGCACCCTTAATATCCCCTCAGAAGAAGTCTAGAATAAGGTGATTTATTTTTCTTATCTGGGTATGTACTGTGAGTAAAATTTATTTGTGGTCTTACTGGCACTTCATACATCCCAGGCTTCAATCTGGCTGCTCCTGAATCCTTTGAAGGAGAAGACAGAACATAATGAGAAAGAACATTTTCTAGATTCTTCCTAGATATTTAGCAACCAGAAGACCTGAAGTCTCAAGGTTTATTTTTAAAACAAGTTGTTATCATCATTCTTTTACTGGCTTCCAAACTTATTATGACCTAAACTAGTATCTAAAGGTTCCCTAAATTGCTGGAATCCCAAAGAGGAAAAAGGGGTTGTGGCCACTGAGGGACCAGAATGAGGCTAAGGAGACCTCAAGGTTTCTCTCTGTTCAGCCCCTTGGGCAAAGCATATCACCTTTTCAACCCCTCATTTTCCCTTGGCACCAACTGGTATGCTTTGAGATACCTCAAAGGAAAAAGCTAATCAGATGGTTATATCCACAACCACTTCCTGGGTTCACTTTTTTAAAAAAGGTAAATTCAAAGTGGCAAAGAGTTCAGGCTCTAGGGAAACCCACCAGCTCAACTGCCAGAATAAATGGCAGAGAAAGGCGGCCGTGTTTGGCTTTCCTTTCCAAAAAAAAAAAAAAGTGTAAGTTGCTAAATTTCTTTCCCCACCTTGATTTTGTTCTGTTGTTTCATTTTAATTTTGGACTGAGCCCATGATTTTATCGATATGGGGAGCTCCCAGTGCGGAAAATCACTCCATTCACTAATGCACACCAGGAACTCACCCAAACCCTATATAGTTATCAAGTATTGTCTCAGGAACTGAGACTCAGAGATATAACAATAATAATGGTAACAATAACAATAATAACTAACATTAATACAATGCTTACTATGTGCCAGGCACTGTGCTAAGCACTTTACAAGTATTATTTTATTTGATCCTCACAACAACTCTGGGAAATAAGTGTATTATACTTATTTTGCAGATGAGGAAACTGCAGCAAACAGTGGTTAAGTGACTTGCCCAGGATCACACAGCTAGTAAATGTCTGAAGTTAGATTTGAATAAAGGTTTCTCTAACTTCAGGTCCAGCACTCTATCCATATCACCACCTAGCTACCCCTATTTAATTTTAATTTTGGTCTGGATCCATGATTTCATCAGTATTGAGAACTTCCAGTGTGGGAAACTCTATCCATCAATGCAGATCAGGCACTCATCTGAAACTAATACTGAAACAAACTAATACGTCTTGAAGCATCATCTCAGGGATTGAGAGGTTAAATGTCCATGGTCATTGCATATTGTTATTCAAAGGAAGGAAAATTAGCTTGCTCATGCTCAAGTTGCACCATATCCATTCAACATTTATATGCCTAGATGTTGCTTAGCATGTTCTTCGGTGAAGCAGGGGTCCAAACTGACAAGAAGGAAGGCAACAAACCCGGAACTTTTGTCAGAAATTTTATTGAGTCAAGTTATTTGCTACCAAGAATTTTTAAATTGCCTAATAACCATGGGAAAGGATTTGAGATACTGCAGATAGTAAATTGCTTTCAGTCTTTTTAATCTATCACCATTCAGTTCTAAAACTGTAACAAAATGAAGAAATACATAATTTCCTTACAGATGCTATAAAACAAGTTATTTGTTTTGGTCCAGACCGGTTCTTTCAAAATAATTGTGTGTTGCTAAACTTTTTTTCCCTCCTTCAGGGAATTTGGGGGAGGGGTCTGGGCCTAAAATTTCATTTGTGTAGAGAACTCTTAATGTGGGGCACTCCTTCCACCACAGCAGATCTGTCACTCAGCTGTAATTAATAGTCTAGGAAAATTGTCTGAGGGTGCTGATATGTTAAGTGGCTTGCCCATGGTCAACAGGCAGAACAGATCAAAGGCAAGATGAACACAGGTCTTCCTGGCCCCAAGGTAAGCCCTCAATTTCTATTGTCTCTCAAAGCTCATTTTAGGAGAGAGATCAATAGATGAATAAAAGAAAGATAGATAGATAGATAGATAATAGGGAAGAAAGAAAGGAAAGAAGGAAGGAAGAAATAGGTGATAGAGAGATAGATAAGTAGATAGATGATAGGATAGATAGAGATGATAGGAAAGAAAGAAAAAGAAAAAGAAAGAAAGGAAGGAAGGAAGGAAAGATGGAAGGAAGGAAGAAAAACCAAGAAATAGGTGATATAGGTCAAATCGATAGCAACAGACAGAGATACACAGGCAGATGGATAAAGAGATGAGAGAGAGAGAGAAAAAGAGAGAGAGAGAGCGCATTTAGTAAGATCACAACAGAGTACACTTCTACTTTGGTGGTTTAAATTTGAAGTTGGAAAAAGTAGACTGCAGATCTGATGGTATGGCTTATCTTAAGAGATTCATTTAAAGCTATGAATGTAGTTCCTTCATTAAGATCTTCCTCCAAGGCCTCATTGCAGCACTGAAGTGACCTTAGTTTTTTAGACTATGAGTCTAGGGCACAAGCACTGGGCAGTCCTACCAAACTGGAAAGGCTTCAGATATAGTCCAATGCCAAGTTGTATAAACCAACATAGTTAAATTTTATTAGTGTCCTCTTCCTTCTCAAATTAGCTTTATTTATTTCCTTTTTCCTATACATATCTCCCCAGTAAGCTACTTGAGGGTGGAGATTGCTTCCATTTTTTTTTCTTTGCAACCCTGGCACCTAGCATAGAGCCTTGCACAGAGTAAGCACTTTATAAATGGTTAAATCAAATTGAACAACCTTATGATGTAGGTAGTTGTAAGTATTATCTCCATTTTACAAAGAGGAAAGCAGGCTCAGAGGCGGTAAGTGTCTTCCATGGGTCCCTAATGACAAGGCTAATAAGTGGTAGAGCCATAATGGCATCTAAAATATTCTTAGTATCCAATACTTATCCAAGTATTAGCATCAGCTCTGCTTTCCACATGGCTCCATGGGGGTAGGCTTTCACCTAATTGGTGAAATTCTGCACAGGAAGCCTAAGAGAAAATATAAGCCACCCCTCCAGAATCAGTTCTTGTAGGCAAAAAGATTATAAAATTTTGGGATCATAGATTCAGAGCTGGAAGGGAACTTTGAAACCATCAAGTTCAATGCCTTCTTTTTGCAGATGAGGAAACTGTGGCTCAGATCAATGCCTCGCCTAGGGTCTTACGGCTAAAAAGGGTCTGAGGCAGAATTGGCAATCGGGTCTTTTGGATTCTGAGTCAAGCAAAAAAGGCAACTGAAAAATCTCAAACCTGCAGCTTGCAAAGGCAAAGTCAGAAATCTTTTCGAAAAGAATGCTGCTTCAATTTGACACCGATCTGGAATGGGTGTGACTATAGTCAAGATAGATTATGGAAGATAAGATAAGAAGCTGCTGGAATTAATGGACAATGTGAATTCTATACACTACACCACTCTGCCTGTCCAGAGACAAAGGCAGAGGCAATGGGGAAAGTGGATTTGTTCTACAAGTCAGGTTCCCATAGAAAAATTATAAAGATTAATTCATAAATACTCATTAATAAATATTAATATGCTTGGTGGTCCAGATGCTGTAGCTGAACTTAAAATGTCTGATAAATGGACCTTTGTGATACAACTGAACAGGTTCACATTGGGGCCTTCTCAGGAAAAAATAAAAGGCCACCTCCCAGAGTCTCCCCAGGAATATCAGAATTTGTGTCTTGTCTGATAAACGGACCTCACCTCCTCTGAAAGGACTCAGGCTAACAATAAATTGAACACAGGACAGACTTTGCTTAACCCAATAGACTATACAGAATAGACTCATATCTGAACCCCTAAATAACCAATAAATTTTCCTTGCTTTTCTGGAGACTATCAAGCACCTATGCCCTCCAGTGGATTGCCATCTTCCCTCTGGTCTTATGCAGTCTACCTGAGTCACGTTGCCACTGAAGAAACAGGTCTGTTTTTCTCCTCATTGTTCAGCTATATTGATACTTCTTCACCTTTGGGGTCATATAAATGGTGTGGACCTTTTTCTGGAATTAAATAAGGCAGAATTCCACCTACTTCCCTACTTTCTCTCTTAATGTTCCCAACATTTCTTAGCTCATTTCCATCTAGTATCTGCCCTAAGACACATATTGTTCACTATAATTTCTAAGGGGGTATTTGGAAAGGAAATAAATGTTTGTTTACGAACAGAATAGCTGTTTGCAGTGCTTAAGATGGCTTAGATATATTTGGGGAAGGAGAGTTAGAAGAAATAGCGTGAGAAGTTATTGGGGCCTGAAATAGAGTAGTAGCTGTGAAGATGAAAAGAAACATTGATTTAAGAGACATTGCTGAAATAGATGAGCATGAGTGACTGGAAGTATTGTGGTGCCATTAACAGAAATTTGGGAAGTCTGGAAACAGAGCAAGTTTCAGAGAAAGGGTGATAAGTCATAGTGAATTTGTAGTATCAGCAGAATATTCGAGCAGAAAAGGGTCCATTAGGGAACTGGAGACAAAGGTCTGATGCTCCAGAGAGGAATCAGGAGTAAAGATGTGGATTGTGGATTATGTACCAGGTAACAGCAGAAGCCATGGGAGTGGGTGAGATCACTAAGGGAGGAGATGCAAATAGAGGAGAGTTGAGGATAAAGCCTTGTAAAGCACTTATTTTAAGAGTACAGGAGAAGTTGGTGGTGATAATCACTCTCTGGATACCACCCTCCAGCCAACAGGACACCACCAATTTTTCAGTTCATTGTTGAGTCTATGGTTTTGTGACCAAATGGGAAGCCTGGCAAAGTCAAAATAGATTACATCTCTCACTTTCCTTTATCGACCAGACCTGTCACTCTGTCCTAGAAGATTAGATTAATCCGACAGAACTTGTTCTTTACAAATCAATGATGATTATTCCCTACACTTCACTTCTCTTCAGGGTGCTTGCAAATTGATTTTGTGATGATTCACCCTTCCACCCCCTGTATTTTGGAGTCATGAGTGCTATGGTTTTTATTTTGATTTTTAAATTAACTTCTCCCTTCCTTAATGTCCTCTCCATAATGAAATTTGGGAAACTATAACTGGAAGTTCAAATCCTGGAGTCAGTAAATATGAAGTTTAATGGATAACATATCAATGTCCACAGCATATAGATGATAAAATGAGAGGTGCTTTTCTAAAAAAATAATGAAAATTCAGTTTTTTTTTCAGGACTAGATGATCTGGATAACAAACAAGCAAATTGTTGAGTTGTATCCATTTCTAACTTATAACTCCAAGGGAGTGGCCAGTCACTGCATCAAATTACCAGAACTTTAAAGCTCTGAATGATGGATATAGGTGCATCATTTCCAGGCATTATATCTATTTAACTAAGAGCTACTAACTAAAAAGGAAGAATAACTCATCCAAAATAAAACATTGTGAATCATATATCATAACCTATTTGGTTTAACTAGCAATATCATACAAGAATAAAACATTTTGATTTTTAATTATATATATATGAGAACATATACATGTTTATGTGTATGAGAACCTATGAGTATGTGTGTAAATATATGTATATACATACTATATATAGTCTCTTTGAAGTCAATGAGAGGTGGCACGGCATGATGGATAGAGCTATCTTTAGAGCCAGGAAGATCTGTGTTCAAGTCTCACCTGTGACACATACTGGCTGTGAAACCACAGGCAAGTAAGTCACTTAGGCAACTCTCTTAGACCATCAAGAGAAGGTGCTGAATTTTATTTGTGGAGAGAGTTTCCTCACCTTAATGCACCATATATCAATGAAATCATAGATCTAGCCCCTTTCCCCTTTCCAAACAAAAATTCTGCATCAAATAAATAGTGCAAGTACTACTATCTTCACTTTACATATGCAGAAACTAAATCTATGAAAGTTTAAGTGAAGTCACATAGCTTACCAGTGTCAGAGCCTAGACGCAAACTCATATCATCTGAGTCCTTATTCACCTCTATATCCTCCTTCTTCTTTCATTACAGCCTTGTCCTCCTATTACTCAGATTCCTACTTATTTATTAAATATACTTGTCACAAAGTCCCTTTCTGGTGAAGGCTTTATTACTTGGCATTGGAATTGGAATTTACCAATTACCTAATTTAACCCAATTAATTTAACTTGGGTCAAAGTAATAATAACATATTTATATAGTATTTTAAGATTGACAAAACACTTTCCTCACTAAAACTGAGAGGTTGGCAGCACCAATATTACTATGATTACTGTTTCCCAAGAAAGTCAGTCAATAGACATTTATTAAGTACCTACTCTGTGTCAGCCGTGTGCTATGTTGGGGTATGAGAAAGGCAACAGATAGTCCCTGCTCTCCAGGAGCTCATAGTCTAATGGGGGAGAAAACATGTGAAGAACTACATACAAAAAATATTTACAGAATAAATTGAAGGGAAAAAAACAGAGGGAAGGTACTAGAATTAACAGGGCTCAAGAAAGGCTTCTTGTAAAAAGGTGAAATTTTAGCATGAACTTGAAGGAAACCAGGGAAACCTGAAGGCAGAATGGAGGATGGTATAAAATTCATACTATCCCCACCCTGCCCCAAGGAGTTTACTAGAAAAAGGAAAATTAAAAATTAAAAACATAAAATTTTTTCAAGATTTCTATAATATAGTCTTCCTTCTTCAAAATCGGAGGAAACTCTAAATTGGTATTGTATTCTAACACCATAGTCCCCATTGTTTTACATAAGGAATTAGAAATGAAACTAAAGAAGCCAAAGTAAGAAAAGTTGGGTTAGATCAAGTATATACAGGGATGGTCTATGCTGAAGACAATTTTGAGGGATATTGATGGATTGATACTCAAATATACCTGAAAGATGAGCTAATGTTAAATGTTGATGGGGAGACAGGGGGGAATCATAGACCTTATTATAAAATAAGAGGAACAAGACACTTATCTGTTGGCTGTAAAAAGAAATATTTCAATTAGGAGAACAAAATGATATCTGAAAGGACCTCCTTCAATAAGGTATCTCCTATCCACATGTCAAAATCATAGAAAATTCTTTGAATGTTGTAACAATGCTAACTTTGTTTTCCACTTATTAATATGAAGGGAATCACAAAACAGAGAGACATAAGTTTTCCAAAGACATTTATCATCATCATGGAGGAGGTCTAGTGCAGGATCCAAATTAAATCCCTCTAGATGGTGATGTCCTCCAGATGTTACTGTTTGCAGATGACACTGCTGATTGCGTCAATCCCTGAAATATCACAGAGCCTCCTCAATCACATCCATAATAACTCAAAAGAGTTTGTCTTAATACCCCCATTGGAAATAAACAAGCAGATGAAGAATGCTTGTTGTCCAGAATGTAGTATGCAGTTGACCGTACAGCCCATTAAGATGGTTCATCAGTACATTTATCTTGGATAGACTCCTCCAAAAAATTAGCTGGGCCCGTAACTGAATAGGTGGTTGAATAGTACATTCTCATACCCTTGGGAAATTACACAGTGCTTCATAACAAACCCAAATTTCTCCCTAAAACAAAGACTTACCTTTTAAAGATTGATATTCTTCTAGTAATGCAATATGTTTGCAAGTCAGAGGATAATTCAATCTCTAAAGAATTAAAGTTGCAGGGTGCCCCAAAAGCAATAGAAAGATGTATGACAGGCATGAGTGAGCTGCAACATATGCCCCAAGGAGAATGACACAAAATATGCAATATGAAGGATATCATCAGAATATGTAACAAAAGTGAACATTAACCAATGGAAAGACCAAAGGCTGCAGTGGTATACATACAATGTCAAGAAATGTAGAGGAAAGATCCCAAACATTTTCCACTTATCCGTTGTGAAGAATTCATTGGAGGACATGAAAAAGAAGATATGGGTGGCTTGGGAGATCCATTGCCCAGTTGCCAGAACAGAGTTGGTTCTACTTCCACAATCACTCTCATATTCATTCCACTCTTTCAGCTCACATAGCTATCACCCCATAGCCTCATCACTTCTTTCCCATGCTATGGCAATCACTTCCTAATTGGCCTCCTCCTCTCAAGTCTTTCCCTGGTACAAACCATCCTCCATGCTGCTGCCAAAGCGATTTCCAAAAGCATAATTCTGATCATGTCACTACCTTGCTTAATAAATTTCAGTGGCTCCCTAATGCCAATCAACTGTGAACTCCACCATTTGGTCTTTAAAGAGCTTCACAATGTTTCCAATTTACCTTTTCAGTTTAGTATACATTGTTTTTCTTCATAGTTTCTACAGTCTAGCCTTTCTTCTTCTTCTTCAATCATTTCAGTCATGTCCAACTCTTTGTGACCCCGTTTGGGTTTGTTTGTTTGTTTGTTTTTGGCAGAGATACTAGAGTGGTTTGCCATTTCCTTCTCCAGCTCATTTTACAGATGAGAAAACTGAGGCAAATAGGGTTAAGTGACTTGCCCAGGGCCACCCAGCTAGTAAGTGTCTGAGGTCAGATTTGAACTCAGGAAGATGAGTCTTCCTCACTCCAGGCTAGGCTCTCTATCCACTGTACCATCTAAATGCCCTACTGTCTTGCTATTCCTCACACACAATACTCTAGATTCCATCTCTATACTTTTGGTCTTGCTGAGGCCCATGCCTAGATTGTATTCCCTTCTCTACCTCTGCCTCTTAGAACCCCTGGCTTCCTTCAAAACTCAGTTCACATGTCACCTTCTAGATAAAGACTTTCCTGCCACCTCTAGCTTTTGCTAGTGTATTTCCTTTTCCAAATTACCCTGTATTCTGTGTGGGTCTGTCTCTTTCTCTCTCTATCTTTATGTGTATAATACATAATAATGTGTATAACCCAATAGGTTATAAGCCCTTTGAATGCAGGAACTATTTAGTTTTTATTCCAAAAATGTATATTCCAAAAATATAGCACAGTTCCAAGCACATGGTATAGCTTAATAAATGCTTACTGATTGAATGAATATTTCCATCAGTAAGATCACATGTCCATCAGAATACTGAAGTTTATAAAAGAAAGAGGGTCTCAGATAAGCTGAGTCAAAGTTTTGAAGGACCAGGGGAGGGATTTGAAGCCATATTTCCTGACAGTAAGTCTACTGTTCTCCACTAAACCATACCACCTCTTCAACTCTTAGCCTATACCTCTCCCTTGCTTTAACTACTAGCAAACACTTGTTTTTTGTTTTTTGTTTTTTATCTTCAGTAACTTTTATCACCTTCCTAAATTCCCAATCATCCTGTGGTCCTCTGAGGAATTCTATATTGAAAGTTTTAATCATAATGCAATTTTCCACTTTTCATTAGGATCAAGGACTTTAGAAAAAGAGGGACAGTATCATCTTCCTTTGCCTGTCTATTAATTCTATGCCAAGAGAAGGCATCCGATACTAAGGAAACAAGATAGATCCTTGAATTTTCTGTCCCTCCATTGGATTAAATGACCTCTAAGGTCCCTTACATGATCCCTATATTTCCCAACAATTCCACAATCTCCTAGACTCAGTTTCAGTTCCACAGGTAACCAGAACTGAGGGCTACATTATATCAAACACAGGTTTTACCAGTTGTGAATGACCATGTTTGAAAAGCCCTTCTTTTCTTCAAACCCAACAGCTCAGCAGATCTGGTTCATGTAAGTACATCTTATGTCAAGCGCTATATACTAGGCATTTAACCATGCTTAATTAGAGGATCAGGCTCCTTCAGTTGTCCTTTGTCTTGAAAACAATTAAATAAAACTCTGCTTAGTGAAAGATTGAAAACAAAAATTTTTAAATCCTTTGAAATTTGTTTTAGAACCCCAGAACAGATGAGATTAAATATGAGTGATGTCTCCTGGTGAAATAATTCAATTGCAAGTAAATCACATTCACGCCTGTCAGAGACTCCTAGGACTAGAAGAGACATTCATGATCATCTGGTCCAACTCCCACATGGAAGGTAAATGGCTAACTCTATTGCCTGCTTTGAGCCCGTTCCTGTCAATTACTGGTTGGTTTTTTTTGGTTTTTGGTTTTTGGTTTTTTGTTTGTTTTTTTTTTTGCTTCAAGGTGCATGTTTATCTTCACATAAACACCATCATCTCCAAAGCTGTTAAAAACTTCTAGCCTCCATAATAAAACTAGGTTAAAAACAACTCATCAAAAAAAAATCCCAGCCTTGAAAATGAAACTCTAACATTTGGAAAGAAATCTGAAGACGTTGCTGCTTCTGTCTGCCTGCTTAATCAATGCTGCGGGATTGCTGCTATGCTAATGTGCACTGCAGAGATGTCAATATCCTCACCTATCTGGGTCACCAGGCGATGCATGGGAGGAACCCAAATAAGGATTTAGGAAGAGAATCTTCAGCAGGTGAAAACTATGCCAAGAAAAGGATAATCAGGACCGATCATTACCAATTAAAAAACATTGAAAGCAGATTTTTTTTGGCAGATTTGAAGAATGACTAGGAGAAGAGACAGAGCAGCCAAGTCGTGCTTTCAGAAGAGGAGCACAGGCTTTCTCCTCTCGAGGACCAACAAGTTTCTCTTTACTAGAGAAGCTTCTGTGGGGAGTGTCCTTCAAAATGTTAAACAGCTATTAGATATACATTGTGCTACGTCAAGGCTGAGTAGTTAATGGTAAAGCATTTTGTTCATAAAAGAGAGATTGCAGAGTCACTTATGAGTCAGTTAGCTTCCCAAATGGGAGTACTGTCACAGGATGGCAGGCTGCAATCTTTACCTAAGCCAGCCAACTACATTGTAAATGCATGCCAGGGGTCAGGGGGAGTAGACACAAGTTTGGGGTTGGTGCAGCTAAAGTCATCTCATCACTAGCACTGAAAAAAAAACCAAATAAATAAAATCAGCTCTTAGTACATGTAAGCCATTCACGGGAGGATTGGCCTGTAGCTATAAAAGACAGAGACAGGGAGTAGAACAAATAGCAAACTTCATGGTAGGAAATTTCCTTCTACCAATGTAGGTATTTATAACATTGTTTTAAAAAGTTGAATTATGAAAAGTGAAGTGACTTATCCAGGATCTCACAGCCAATATGTGTCTGAGACAGGACCCAGATACCCTGTCACTTTTTTTTGCTAGCTTTCATTTTTATATCACCTATATTCCCATTATATCCCTCCTCCCACCTCCTTCCAGAGAAATATCTCATATAATAAAGATTTTTAAAGGGGAAAGAAAAAAAGTTTATCAAAACTAACAAATATATCAGCATAGTCTGACATTACATGAAGCATTCCACATTCACGGTCCCCTACCTCTGCAAACGAGTATGGGGAGTATAACTAAGGTAATACAATTTGAGAGGTATTGGGAAACCTCTCCTTGGTCAATATCTCTCCCATTGACCTGTCATATTGCTCTAAATGAAATAATTTAAAAAGATTTCCTATGGGTTTTTGAGAATCACTGATTGAAATATAAATATATCAGAGAGTGGTAATACTTAAAGCTGTAGCTGCTAACACCTTCACGGATATTATTAGTTGCCAGCTAGATGAGACTAAGGCATGTATTTGGAGGTAGAAATTCCAGGAAGAAAAATGATAATGAAAGCCTCATAGGACTTAAAGCCAGGGAGAATTGAGGCGGGATTGGGGGGGGGGGGGGGGTTTGAATTACACTTCCTCATATTGATGTGGGGTCTGCACTTGTGATTTCATTAGTATAGGGGTGTTAAGAAATTCCCTCCATCAATGCAAATTAGCAACTCATTTGTAATTTATGATGTAATCTTAAGGGAGCTCTGAAAGGAAACTAGGTACTTTAGAAAAAATATTCATTCTGGAGTCAGGAGACCTGAAGTTTATTACCTGTATGACCTTGGCTAAATCACTCAGTCTTCCTGGGCCTCAGTTTTCTTCTCCATAAGATAAGGGGGTTGGAATAGGTGGTCTCTGAAATACCTTCCAGTTCCAGATCTAAAACCCTGAGGCACATTGAGAGGTTAAGTAACTTGCCCATATACGCATGAATAGTATGAGTCAGAGAAAGGACTTCGACTCAAGTCTTCTTGACTCTAAAGGCAGTGGACTTGACTCTATCTTTTATAACACACTGCCTTTCAACCCTTTGTAATACCGGGAGTAGGAAACTGAGATGCAAGGAGAGAAAATGACTTACATAGATCACACATATACAAAGCAGAGCCAGGATTCAAACTGAGTTCCTCCATCATTAAATCTAATTCTCTTCTCCCCTGCTCAGCTGCTTTTAAGATCATTAAACAAAATTTGCCTTTTTCTTAATTGGACCTAGGGTTGCCTCTAGTAGGCAGAATTACCCATGCCTTCGAAGGGCAGCATGGAAATATTTATCACATATCTATCCCCGTGGATGCAATTAAAGTGTATAATTGAATATTATGACTGGAGAATAATCAAGATTCCTTTGTTAGAAAAGAAAAAGGAAGAATATCATTGGGCTGTGGTGTTTCCGTCTAATATAGAGCTTGCAGAAGAGAAATACACACAAGCTCATATGTCTCGTCCATGAAAATAACACGTGCCATTGGTGTGTCCGTTAAGAAAAGCCCCTCCCTAGTTACATTGCTTGGGGCATTCTGCCAAATCAGGAACACCGAACTAATCTGGAAGAGGTCAGAGAAGGAAACTGTCCATTGTGCCACAGGGATCTTGTTGGCATCAATCAAAGTGTGAAATCTCAGGAAGTGGAGCCAGATTTTCTACCTTAAAAAAAAAGTATGCTTGACTGCAGTACCTGCTTAGATTGAGGCAAACCACAAGGCTCTGTTCTGTCCATTCTAAGTTAAGATTCTAGGGGACCAAATGGGGTGACAAGAAAACATTACCCCCAGTTACTAAGTGTGACATTTTTGGACCATGTAACTTCATTCATCAGAATCTGAGCCCAGAAAGAACCAAATTCAATAAATACTTGTTAACTGTCTACTATATGCATGGTGAGAGGCCTAGAGGATAGAAATGTGCCTCAAGATATGACCTGCAGCCCAGGGACACACAATAAGAAAAGAAGCTCTCTAGGCTCAGGGGGAACAGGATCCATCTGGAAGGGCTTGAATCCAAAGAGAAAGAGAAAGAAGTCAGGTTTCTCTGTCCCTCTGTTTCTGTCTCTGTTTCTCTCTCTGTCTCTGTCTATCTCTTGCTCTCTCACAGTGGGGTGGGAGCATGGAAGATACAGTTTGGCAAAGTGGATAGACAGTTGGCCTCAAAGTCAGGAGTACCCAGGTTCTCCTGTATGTATATATTAGGGTACCACTTCTCTATCTATAAAAGCCATATATGCTCATATCTATCTATCTATCTATCTATCTATCTCTCTATATAGAGATAGATAGATATATGTGTGTATAACATATGAATATATTTTTCATATATACACACATACATGCATATCATATGTACATGACAACATAGCATAATGGGTAGGAAGCCACCCTCAAAGTTGGGATGACATGAGCTGAAACATACTGACTATATGAACCTAATAGTCTCTTAATCTCTCAGTGCCCTGGGCAAGTTTCAAGAATGTAAATTGAAAAAGAGCAGATATAGATTTGTATTGATGTGGGAAGTTTGCTGAACAAGTAGTTAATGAAATCACAAGTCTGGTCCCAAATATTTACATGTGGAGTCACACACATTCAAACAAATTCAAGAACTATCTCCTATGAACAAAAAAGTGTCACAGTAGTCTAACAGTTAGTAACATGGCCCAGGATGTTACCTGTAGATAGATAATAGATACATAGATGGATAGACAAACAGACAGATAGACAGACAGACAGGAAGACAGACAGACAGACGGATAGATAGGTGGGTAGATAGATATGGAGATGGATAGATAGATAAGTAGATAGATAGATACATAGATAGATGACAAGTAGGTAGGGTTAGCTAGGTAGGTACCTAGGTAGGTATCCATACATATGAATGTATGTATTTAGGTAGATAAATACATACATTCATATATACATGCATACATACATACATATATGTATATGTGTATATGTATATGGAATAAAATTCTCCAACCTCTTCCTTTCTTAATCATGGTCCCATCCACCTAAACTCTCCCTTTGACTTCACAAATGCTCCAGTCCCCCAAAGTGCTGATTTTCCTGTCCCCAGGCATTTCAGGAACTTGGATGCCTATGTATTTGAACAGTCTTTTACCTTGCTCCATATACATATAGATCAGTCTCTGCATTTATAGAACATGCTGACTCATATTCTTCCATTCTTAATGTTCAGAGTGAAGGTGGCCTTTCTGTCAGGTACATTAACTTTTCAGGTACCATTTAGTGAATTATTTTTGAGGCACTAACTAAATGATGCCCTAATGGCTCACTCAGATAGGTTAAGGATATTTTGCTCTAAAGCTTGTACTGCTTTGGAAGGAAAAAATATAATAATGTTTGCATTTGTCAATATAAGCTTTCAAGGGGTTCATATAATACAGTAGAATCTCATTATAACTTTGGTGTCTGAGGACACAAATAAAGCCTGTATTATAGACTTCCCATATTAGAGTGAGAAAAGTACATTATTTCATTATATACACAGGAGACCAAATTGGACACACAGGTTGGCTATGGAAAAGTAAGCACTTGATAGCAAGGTTTGACAGTGCTGGCAATAATAACAACAATAATAATGACCATAGCTATTATTTATGCATCCCTTTATGGTTTACCACAGCCCAATGAGGGAAATAGTACAAACATTGTGATTTCCATTTTATAAAATTTAAAACTAGGGATCAGAAAAGTTGTTTCTTTTTCCTTTGTAGCATGATGCAGGACAAAAAGGAAGGGAATTGCTCCCAAAGAGTGCTGCAAGGGAATGGCAGTTATGAGAGGAGAACAGATGCCAGTGGGTGACAGCATAGATGTGAGGTCTCCACCCTCTCCTGCTCTATAGGCAGTCTGATGGTTCGAATGTGCAGCAGGATGCAAATCCCAATTGTAGGCTTAAAGGCATTCAGGGTTCAAACATAAGGAGTTTTAAATCAAAGAGCTGACGTGGCACTAATAAGAGATTGCCTTGTCACCGGGGAAGCAAGACGGTGGGGTCATCTGTACCACTTAAATGAGAGAGTAATTCTCTAAATTGCCTAATAATGAATGAGAAATGAGGGGCAGAGGGCCAGGAAAACTAATTCTAAATTCCATAGCATGAAAGCACTGTTTCCCAGGTCAGTTAAACCTTAGAACAGAGCCATGCTGGGCACTGGGGCGGAATCAGTAAACTGGGTTTCAGAGCCTCACACATAGTCAGTAAGTGATGGAGCCAGGATTTGAACCCAGAGTTTAGCCTCAAGTAGATGAAAAAAGTGAAGATGGAGAGAAACAAAATGACCTGTTGAAAAGCACTGTCCTATTGATGAGCCCACTGAGTCAGCGGTCAGTGTTGTCAATATGAGCCCAGAAATCTGCACCTTATTTTAGTAGAGCTGATTTTGAGGGAATGGTAAATGAAGCCTTGTCAATGCAATTCACCATTTATCAGGCACTGTACTATAAAGATTAAAGGGTGACCGCTGGTCATTCAACTTTTTCCTACTTTCCTGGTCCATCACCTCTGGTTTCACTTCACTTTTCTCCCTTTGACATCTTGACCCTATAATTAACTAGTCAAACTTCATACTATTCATAGCTCTCAAATTCCTTGCAACTTTGTCCTGTCACCATATAAGCTTTTTTAAAATCAGGATTCTGGGTAACCCCTTCCTCCTCCCACCACCATCTGTATTCTCCATTTATACTCAAGTACTGTTGCATGGCATTGGAGAAAGGTAGTTACAACCATGCTGACTAGACCCAATACAAATTTATGTTAACCGGTTTTAAGTGGGCTTTCATTATTATATGACAATCTTTTTACTTTTTCCAAATTGACTCTCCATTGAATTCCCTACAACCTTTGTTCCAAGCATTGTCTTTGCTCGCACTCTCTATACCATTCCTCCCTTCCTCTCTTAGTGCAGGATTTCAGTTTTTATTTCAATTCTCTCAATATCACCCTCACCATATTGCCCTTCTTTGCTGTAGTCTCTGCTATAGATGAAATGACCCATCTAGTTATGTCCTTGGTCCCACCCCTCCCATCTCCGTCAGCAGCTTTCCCCTTTGGTCACCGTTCCTTCCAATTTTAAACTCTTTTTCTATATAAGTTCTTTTCCTTCTGCCTAAAAAAGCATGCTTAGATCTTCCATAACCTTTAAAAAGCTTTACCTTACTATGTCCTCAAGCTGTTCTTCTATATCCCCCCAGTAAAAGACTTTTAGGGGCTTTTTAAATGCAACTGCTAAACAACATATGTCTTTTTCAGCACAATACAGAACGTTAAAAAGTGTTAAGAGAGATATTTGCAAAAAAATGTAAAAAGGTAAAAATAGTAAATAATTCTTTATAGATCATAACCAATAAAAATAGTAATCAGTTCAGTGACCACAAACAAAAAATACAGAACCAAATGGAAATTTAACAATGAGATCATAAATAATGAGTGGGTCAAAGAATAAATCACAGAAACAATAATTATGTGAAAGAAAATGGTAATGATGAAAAAATACACCAAAATTTCTGGGACACAGCTAAAGCAATATTAGAGGGGTAGGAGAGGGGAGGAAACCATAACAAAATAAAGAAAGAATTAATGAACTGAATATGATTTTTTTTTAATTTGGAAGCCAACAAACAAACAAATCTAAAATTAGCACAAGGATAGCTAGGTGACACAGAAGATAGAGTGCTGGGCCTATAATCAGGAAGGCTCATCTTCCTGACTTCAAATCTGGCCTCAGACACTTAGTAGATGTGTGACCCTGGACAAGTCACTTAATTTTGTTCATCTCAGTTCCTCATCTTTAAAATGAGGTGGGGAAGAAAATGGCAAACCACTCCAATATGTTTGTCAAGAAAACTCCAAATGGGTTCATAAAGAGTCAGACGCAGCTGAAATGACTGAGCAACCACAAAAATTAGCACAAAAGAGGAAATATTAAAAATGAGAGGAGAAATAAACTAGAAAACCAAAAAAATTTGAAATAAGTAAAACTAAAAGTTGGTTCTTTCAAAAGACTAATAAAATTGAAAAAACTTTATCTAATTTAAATAAAAATAATAGGGCATAAAATCAAATCAACAAAATAACAAACAAGGTAAAATTACAACAAAACCAGAAGAAATAAAAAAAAATCAAATACTAACAAAATTGAGAACACACACAATAAAGAATGCCTTAAAAATATGAAATATCCAAACTAATGTAAGACAAAAAAAATTGGAAATAATTCAACCTCAGAAAAGAGAATAGAACTAGCTGTAAAGGAACTATCAAGCTGGGGGGGGGGTGTGAGGAGAACTCCTTGTGCTGATGGATTTACAAGAGAATTGTATCAAACTTTTGAAGAGCAATAAATAAGCATTCTCCAAAAATTATTCTTATAAACTGAGAAAGAAGTCACCCTTCCAGCATCTTTTTATAGATAAATATATTCCTAATACTCAAGGCAGTATAAAGCAGAGGAGAGCTATAAATTAATATGATTACTGAATATTGATTTGGATTTTTTTTTGGCAAGGCAATCAAAGTTAAGTGACTTGCCCAGGGTCACACAGCTAGTAAGTGTCAAGTGTCTTGGGCCAAATTTGAACTCAGATCCTCCTGACTCTAGGGCCAGTACTCTATCCACTGCACACCTAGCTGATCTGATTTGAAATTTTTTTTTAATTTATTGAGGCAATCGGGGTTAAGTGACCTGCCCAAGGTCACACAGCTAATACGTGTCAAGTGTTTGGTTTAAGGCTGGATTTGAACTCAGGTCCTCCTGACTTCAGGGTCGGTGCTCTATCCACTGTGCCACCTAGCTGCCCCTAGATTTGAAATTTTTAAATAAAATCCTGTGAAACTGATGATAGCAATTCATCCAAGAAATTATTCATTATTTCCAAGTTGGGTTTATTCAAGGGATGCAAAGATGGTTCAACATTAGGGAAAAAAATCAACATAATTGTATTAAAAACAAAAACATCCCAAACCACTTGATTATTTCAATAAATACAGAAAAAGCCTTTGTCAAAGTACAACACTCATTTATGCTGAAAACTCTACAAAGTATAGGCATAGAAGGATCATCTTTAATATCACAAAAAGTATCAATTTAAAACCAAAAGCAAGCATCTTAAGTAATAGGGATACACTAGAATTGAATATAGAAACAAGTATGCCTATACTCTTTATTATTATTTTATATAGTTATAGAAATACTAGCAATAGGAATGAGACAAGAGAAAGAAATTAACAGTGTAAAGGTAAGTAAAGAGGAGATTTAAAACTATCCCTGTTTGTTGATGATTTAATGATTTACTTGGAAAATCCTAGGGAATCAACAAAGATAATAATTGAGACAATAGCTTTATCAAAGTTGCAAAATAGATCCTCAAAAATCAACATCATTTCTAAAAAACAAGAACAAATTCTAAAAAAGGAAATCCCATTCCAAATTAAAACAAAATATGTAAAGTATCAGGGGATCAATCTACCAAAGCACACAAAAGAATTTTATGGAATCAATTTTAGAGTTATCTAAAAAAATAACAAACAATTTAAATAGCTGGAGGAATATTCAGTGCTCATGTCTGGAGTATTGCAATATAATAAAAATGGCAATATCACCAAAATTAATTTATGCTTTAAGTCTATAGCAATCAGATTTATGGAATAATAACAAAATTCATTTGGAACAATCAAATATATAGAATATCAAGGAAAATGAAGAAAAAGGTATGGATGAAGGCAAAATAATACTTTCACACCTCATATATATTATAAAATAGTAATTATCAAAGCCAACTGGTATTGATTAAAATAGAGATAGGCAGAACAATGGAACAGACTAGACAAGAGAGTATCAGAAATAATGAAATTTAATAACCCAGTGTTTAAAAAAGCAGAAAACATAAGTTATTTAGGAAAGAACTCCCTATTTGATAAAAACTACTCAGAAAAAAATCAAAAAGCATTTTGGCAAAAAATTAAAGCTTATACCAACACTTTATACCATATTCCACAACACATTTTAAATGGATATGTGACTTTAATATGAAAATCATGCTAAAATTATTGGAAGAGAAATAGATAAAATGCCTCTCACAGCTATGAGTAGAAGACGTATTATTAACCAAATAATGAATAGAGACAAATACCAAAAAAAAAAGTAGATAACATAAGAAAATTGTTTTTTCTTTATAAAAAATTCACTGAGGGTAAGAAGGGAACTGGTTAAATGAGAAAAAATACTTTTTATCAAATTTTTCAGATGAATATATTTGTACATCTCCAAAAGCCATTTCTCAATAGAGGTCAAATGACATAAACAGTTTTCTAAAGAAAAAAATAACTATTAAAAACCACATGAAAGAATACTCCAAATCACTAATGATAATAGATAAATCAAAGAGTGTAAATGAAAACAGCCTTGAAATTTCACCTCATACCCTGCAAATTGGCAAAAATGACGAAAGATGGGAATTATTAATGTTTTTGAGAACATGGGCACACTAATACATTGTTGGTGGAGCTGTAAATCAATACAGCCATGCTGGAGAGCATATGGAATTGTGTAAATTAAGTGATTAAAATTTCTAAGCCCTTTGACCCAGAAATTCCACTACTAACCTTATAGTCTGAAACCAGTGATTAAAAAAAGTCTCCATATGTATCAAAATATTTATGAAAGTATTGTTTTGAGATAACATAGAATTGGAAACAAAGTGAATGCTCCTCAACTGAGGAATGGCCAAATAAATATGAGAAATTATGAATGTGATGAATGCAGAGAAGCATGGAAAAATCTGCGTTAGCTGATGCAGAATGAAGTAAATAGTGCCAAGAAAAAGATGTATACAGTGACTACGAAGGAATAAATATAAAGAACCACCAAAAATCAAAATGAATGTTGCAAAACTATAAAGAATAAGCATGGCACAAAAGATGACATACAAGAAGACTGTCCCACTCTACTCCTTTGCAGATGTGGGGGAGCAACAAGTGTTGAACATTGTACATACTTTGGGGCTTTTTTATGTATTTATCAGCTATGTTAATTTTTTTCCTTTTCTTTTTTTCTCTTTAAAAAATTAATTTGTTATATGGGATGGCTCTCAGAAAGATAGTGAGGAGGAGAAAGGATACTAGGAGAATCTATGGTAATGTAAAAAAAATTACTCCAATAAAAACTTATTTTTAAACATGTCAGAAAGAACGTCATTTATGTTCTGTGTGACTTTAAACTAATCAGTCAGCAAATATGTATACTTCAGTTTCAAAAGGGCAAAGGATTTAGGGGTCAGCGAGTCATTATTATTGAAGTATCTGACATATATAGGGCCAACCAGGTAATGAGGAGAGTTCTCCTGAGATTTTGAGCCTGGGCAGCTGAAAAGAAGTTGGTGTCACTAATAGAAAATAGGTAATTTGGGAAGGACAGGTTTAGGGATAAAGATGAGGAATTCTGTTTCAGTCACATTGAGTCTGAGGTGCTAGTAAAACATTTAGATAGAAATGCCCAGAATGCCTTTGAAAACACAGGACTTGAACTCAGAGTAGGGTCTGGCACTGAATATAGAGACTGGTGAGTCACCTAATGAAAGTGATAATTGAAACCATAAGAGAGGATAGGCTACTCCTCTAGGGAAAGGGGAAGGCATGAGTGTAGAGAAAGACTGGGAAAGCGCTAAGCACAAGATCTTTGGGGATAGCCACACTTAAGAGGTAAAAAATGAGTGGTGAACCACTGAAGAAGACCAAGAAGAAGTATTTGAACAGAAGAACCAGGTCATGGAGATCAACAGAGAAGAAAGTATCAAGAAGGAGGAGGAAGTCAACAATATCAACATCAAATGCTCCAGAAAGATCAAAAGGGATCAGCATTGTAAAAGGTCATTTGGTTTCATGATTAGGAGATCACTGGTGACCTTGGAGACAGCAGTTTCAACAGAGTGGTTTCAGCCTTCAACAGAGACAACTGTTTCAATAAGCAAAGAAGAAAATTGTTGGGCTGTGAAGTGGGAGGCAAGGAAATCGATGAGGTGAGTGTAGGCTGCTCTTTCTAAAACCTGAACAGTAAGTGAAAGAGATGTGATGATAATTTTAGTGGGTGACAGTGTCAAGGTAAGTTTAAGGATTTTTGTTTGTTTTTTTACAAGGATTGCAGAGACCTGAACATACTGGAAAACACATTGACTTTAGAATTAAAGGACCTAAGTTCAAATTTTAGTTCTATCACTTACTTCCTATGTGACTTCAAGCTAGTCACTTAACATATATATAGACTTCAGTTTTTTTCATCTGTAAAATGAATTGGTTGGACTAAATGACCATTAAAGCCATTTCCAGCTCTAAATCCATCACCCTATCATGTCAGTTAGCCAGCCAAACATCAGGGGAAGCACAGAAAGAACAAGTAGAACTGGTGTCAGAATGGGTCGTTTATTTCTGAGTCATCTCACCTCCCTTTTTAGTGAACCCATATTCTACTGAGATAAATTTTAATAAAGAGTGATGTTTCTTCAAAAAAATCAACTCTCTTGGGCCCCAAAATAATGATTTTTTAAACTAATGAAACATGCAAACAACAGTAATATCCATTAACTGTCACAATTTTTAATCTCTCCAATGATGGAACATTAAGGTTTCCATGGCAGCAGGTTCCAGCTGTTGGGAGACCCCTATCCTTCTGTTGTCTGACAATTAAAGTGAACCATTTCTCTAACTTTCCTTTTTTTTTTTCAGTGACTTCGTAATACAGCATGCTGTCACTAAAGTATGAACTGCAATGATCTGTATTAGTTTGAAAAGCCTGGTATATTATTACCTATGCTGTAGACCAACATCCATTTCTTATAACCTTTTGGCAAAAAATACACAACACAACTATAGTAACAAACTAAGAATCCAGTGTCCTCTTCAATATTTGGCTCATGAATTCATAAAAGAGGGAGTGATTATGATTCCTGTGAGCTTATGCTTCAGCCTTCAGATGATTTTCAATGAGCAAAAATCCAAGACCTAAAACAGGACCTAGAAAGTGCTTTCTTTCTTCCCTAGAGATCATTAAAAAGGGCTGCCAAAGGAGGTAGGGAGCAGAGAGACAGTAGGGGAGCTGTAGGTACAAGGAAGAAGGAAAGGGAAGAGAGACAGGTGAGGAAGAACAAGAAGGAGGAGGAGGAGAACAAGAATGAGAAGAGAAAAAAGGGAAAGAAGATGAAAGAAATAAGAATATTTAGGTGGATGATAAATATTAACCAATTCAGACCATATTTCTAGGTTAATCTACAGTGATAGTTCTTAATATGGAGTCCATGGACCTGAAGAGATTTGGGGGAGGGAGGGGGTCTGTGAATTTGCCTGGGGAAAAAAACTGCCCCTTTATTTTTACTAACCTCTAAGTGAAATTTAGCATTTCTTTAAATTGTGAATGTAGACAGTAAAGTATTATTCTTAGAAGTGGTCTATGGGCTTCATCAGATTGCCAAAGGTTTCCATGACACTAAAAAGTTTAAGAACTTTCTTCTACAGTATACTATAGTATAGTATAATGGCAGCATAGTATAATGGAGAGAAAAAGCTGATTTTGGTATAAGGAAGACCTAAATTCAAGTTTCACTACTGGAACATATTAACTGTATAACCCTAAGAAAGTAATTTAACCTCTTAGTGCCCCATCCAGCACTCTAATGCCGTAAGTTGTAGAGAAGGTGGCAATCTGCATTAGCAGAGAGAGTTCTACATAGATGGATCTATTCTTCCTCTTCTTTCCACTGTCTTATTCTCCTGCTGTTTCCCTGCTGAGTAAACTGTATTTCTCCACCAATTATGTCTGTATTTCTTTTTTACTCATTTGACCAGTTCGGATGAAAATGAGCTTCAAGGTTCTCCATTGTCCTGTTTTGTATAATCTTCTCCTTCTGCACCCCAATTATGCGACATAATTTCCTCCACCTTTACTCTCTCTTTTTCCCCTAATATATTCCTTTTCCCCTGCATTATTTCTTTTAAGATCATTAAAGTATAAAAAAAATCACTCTAACACCCTCTAATATAACTCTTTCAATGACCTCTGATATTATGATAAATACTTCATCCTTGTCTAACTCCTTGTGATTGCTTTCTCATATTTACTTTTTTATGTTTCTCTTGACTTTTCTGTTTATATTTCAATGTTTCTGCATAATCTGATCTTTTCAATAGGAATGCCTCAATAGTCGTCTATTTCATTAAAAGTCCATTCCCTCTCTTTTATCCTCTCCCCCCCAAATTATAAGTATATCTTTTGTCTTCTAAAATATCATATTCCAAGCTCTCTACTCCTTAATATGGTGGATAATAAATCTTATGTGTTATTGACTATGGCTTCTTAGTATTTCTTTCTTTCTGGATAGACATACATATATATATATATACACATACATACATACATGTATGTATGTATGTATATGTGTGTGTATTATATATGTTATATGAGTGTGTATGTATATATATGTATATGTGTATGCATATATATATGTGGGGGTGGGGAGGTGTTTATAACCTGGAAGTTCAAGACCTTGGCTATAACACTCCTGAGTGCTTTCATTTTCATTTTTGGGTTTCTTTCAGGAGGTGACCAGTGGATTCTTACTCTTTTCATCTTGCCTTTTGATTCTAAGAAATCTGGTCAGTTTTCTTTTATGATTTCCTGAAATGTGATCTCTAGGTTCTTCTTGTGGTGGTAGTGGTAGTTGTTATGACTTTCAAGTAGTCCAATAACTCATAAAAGATCTCTCCTTGGTATGTTTTTATAGTTGTTTTAGATATGAGATGCCTTACATTTTCTTCCATTTTTTTTTCATTTTAAAAATATATCTTGTTTCATGAAACCATTAATGTTTAGTCTATTCTAATTCATAAGGTTTCTGTTGCTTGGGTAAGGTTTTGTTCTTCTTACACTTCGCTGTTAATTCTCTTTCCAGTTTCTGATCTGGTCAAGTCTGACTGTGTAACTCCTAGTCTAAGCTTGGCAAGCTCTTGGCCTGGATCTGGGTCTGAGCAATACAACTTTGGGCTTGCCCCCAATTTGTTCTCTGGGAGACTGCTGCTGGTCCTAGCCACCATCTGTTAGCTGAAAGAGACTGAAGGCTCAGAGTAACAAAATTGTAGCTTCTTCTTTGGTCTAAGCTCCCTTCCCTGGTTATTCCACTGTAGACTTCATGGGGACTATCAAAATCTGATATTCACTCTCATTATTCATATCCACTCCCACACAGGTGCTACTTACTTCTATTGCCCAGTACACTGTCTCAGACCTGCAACTTCTCATAGGTTCTAGTTCAGGGGTGGGGAACCTTTGGCCTTGAGGCCACATGTGGCCTTCTAGGTCCTTGGGTGAGGCCTTTTGACTAAGTCCAAATTTTATAGAACAAATCCTTTTATTAAGGGAATTTGTTCTGTGAAGTTTGGATTCAGTCAAAGGGCAGCATCTGAGGACCTAGAGGGCTACATGTGGCCTTGAGGCAGCAGGTTTCCCACCCCTGCCAGGTCATTCCTCAAACTAGAAGGCTCCATGTGGTGCCCTCTTAGCTAGGCTCTGTCTCCAGTATTTCAAAAAGTTCCATCTTCCTAAACCAACCTTCACCAGAAAAATGACTGTTTTTTCCTTGGATTTCCATATTAGGATCCAGTCTGGTACATTTTCTAGGTCTTTGTAGAGTAGGTAGGGGAGCTAAGCTACACTTCTTCTTCCTACTCCTCTGTCTTAACTGTTCTCCCACTGTACTTCTTTGTTACGAGGAAGGGTTCTAGTGGAGTAGACAGAGGAAATCATTGGGAAGTGACAACAGTGTTAAAAACTAGAGCATCAATTAAAAAATTTAACTACCATTATATGAATACAAGTTGGTACCAGGGTATCCAATGATATAGTGAATTATTAGGAAAGCCCCAGTTCTATTTTTGTTACCAATTAAGCATTGAGTTTATCTTGAAATTATGGCCATAGATCTAAAATTGGAAGGGATCTCAGAGGTCATTTAGTCTAATCCCTTCCCTTTACAGATGAGGAAACTGAGGCCCAAAGAGATTAAGTGACTCACCCAAGGTCACATAGGTAGTGAGAAGCAAAGGCAGAATTTGAAGCTAACTCCTCTGACTCCAAGGCCAACACTCATTTCACTACATCCTTTCTGATCTTTAGTTCCTTAATATATTCGATGAGAAAGCTAAAGAAAGGATTGTCAGATCAAAACTAAGAAGAGAACTATGAGGTAAGGTAAACCCTGCCTACATGAGGAAATGACTTCTTGCTTGCATCATTACATTCATAGTATTACAGCTTTAAAGCTAGACGCAACATTAGAGGATATCTAGTGCAACATTAGAGGGCATCTAGTCCAACTTGCTCATTTTACAGATGCATAAACTAAGATTCATGAAAGTAAAGTGACTTTACCAAGGTCACATAGGTGGGAAGTAGCAAAATGAGTGTTTAAACTTGGGTCCTCTGACTCCAAACTCAATTGTCTTTCTATTGTATCACACTGTATGTAGAAATGATGGTAAGACTTGGTTATGACCTTCCTGATCACCACTCACATTCAAAGGTTACATCAATATTGTAATGTCAATTAGGCATTTCTGGAAAAAAAGAAGGTGAATAAAAATGAATTTAAAAAAACAAGTTGGATCTAGAATTTGCAAAATCTATCTCCTCCCACTGCCCCGTTCCTTCTCTAAAACAGTGTCTTTTTAATGTCAAATGTTTACAGAGCGACTGAACTAACTCAGCATGGAAAGAGAATGGTTATTTTTAAACAGGCCCATTATATTCCTCTGGAGAGCCATGGTGTACATATTCCAGTGAATTCATTACAACATGGGGCTGATGATGAAAGAACCTCACTGAAAGGTACCGCTGTGGTTTCACATTAGTAAACCTGATGAGCAGTGATGTGCTAATGCATCAGAAGCACCATAAATCTAGGAGGGGAAAGAAAGGAGGGGAGGCATCTCCTATTGCTTTTTCTGAGATGAAAGCTACTATTCCCTGTTGCCAGTACTGTATGTAATTGGTAGCAAAGAGGCAGGGGGTTATAATAATTACGAAGGATCTCCAATGGTGGTTATTAGGAGGGGACAGCTGATCCACAGCAAGAAAACTCAGTGGGTGAAAGATTGCTGAGTGCTTCCTATTTGATCTAAAACATGTCACATATTTTATAAAGTGAATAGCACTTAGAGTCACAGTATGTGGAGTGGAGGTGCCTTGAAGATAAAATATCATTTAAAAAAGGGATAGCCTGGCAATAAATTTTTAAAAATAAAGCTTTGTTTCCTCTTTCATTTTCACCATTTTCCATAGAATGTCTGTGAAAGTCTTTTCAAAAATTGTAAGATGATAGTGATCCATCCTCACTTCCATCTTTTGGAATCCCTGGTTTCCATCAAGACTTTGCTGAAGCTCCAGCTCCAGCTCTTTTCTGGTCCTTTCATTTCCCCTACTCTCTTCATCCCAGCTGCCAGTGCCCGCAGCTTAAAGTTACTTCCTATTTGTTTTTGTACGTTTTTGCTTTAGACCAATGTGTACACACACACACACACACACAAAATCTCCCCAATTAGAATGTAAACTCCTTGAGAGTAGTAACTGTTTTGCTATTGTTTTTGTGTTTCCAGGTACTAGCACTGTAGGCACTAAACAAATGATTACTAATTGATTGAGAATTCTTACTGAATACAAATTCAAAGAAAGTCACATTGATTTCTGACTAAGATACCCACCAACAAGCATTGAGAGCTCCTGTTGTTATCAATGCCATGGTAGGTGTCTTGTGGGCCTCAAAAGAAATATAACATATGGTCTTTTTCAAGAACTAGGGAGCCAGAACTGACATATACTCATAAGACATGTCCTTTAGATAGTTTTAGAGCAGGAAGAGACCTTAGTTACCAGCTAATTCAAACTTCTTCATTCTATACATGAGAAAATGTAATCCCCAAATGCTAGCACGGTATTCCCAAAGTCAAGCACAGTCAAATAGCTGAAATAGAATTCAAACCCAAGTCCTCTGATTACAAATCCAAAGCTTTTCTTACTGCTTTTAAAGAACACTAAAGAGTTGAGTAGTACTGACTATAAATTTAAGAGAAGCTCAAAGAAAGGAAATGAACTAGTTAGAGGCAGTTAGGTGATACAGTGAATAGTGTGCTAGACTTGGGATCAGGAATATCTGAGTTCAAATCCTGCCCCAGTCACTTTTCTGTGTGATGTTGAACAAGTCACTTAACCTCTGCTTGCCTCATGTGTAAAATGGAGACAATGAAACCTACATTTCAGGTTTATTATGAGAATCAAATGATATAATATTTGTAAAGCATTTTCAAACTTTAAAGCACTATTTAAATGTTAGATACTGTTATTATTATTAGAGGGAAGGCCAATTTAAATTACTGAAGAGTTTGAATTGTTGGACTTTTTCAAAGAAATACAATTTTATTATTTTCAAGTATACGTAGTATCAACAACAAGGTTTTTAACATATTACCCATGTGGGACAGCTGTAATGACTAGTTAAAAATTTCTTATGATTAGTACATGATATGTAGCTAAATTGAGCTTATAAGGTACTAGAAAACAGCCTGTATTCTTAATATTTCCTTAAAGGTATTCCAAGTAATTGTTTGGAGACCTATTATGGCACAACAGAAAGAGCAATTAACAAAGAATCAGGAGGCTTATGAGCGCTTTTCCAAGGTAGGTGGTACAGTGGGTAGAGTGTTGGACCTGCGGTCAGGAAGACCTGACTCTTACTAGCTCTGGCCAATGAGGGCTCAATCCTTAGAGCATGCCTAGATTTCCCCTTCTTAATGGGCTATAAAGAGCATCATTATCACTATCACCACCACCACCATCATCAATAAACAGTTATTAAGGGCCTACTATGTGCCAAGCACTATGCTAAGAGCATGCCCAGATATTGCCTGCCTGCCGCCAATCCAACACCTGGAGGCTTGGTGAGTCTCCTGGCTTAATGATTGGCTAAGGAGTTAGAAATGAAGGTGTCTTCTTTACACTCTCTCTCTCTCTTTCTCTCTCTCTCTCTCTCTCTCTCTTTCCTTAGTGCTTTCCAATGAGGAAGACTGCAAGGAAGAGAGTGAGAGATCATTAGCTTGAACCTTTTGTAGACACCTTCATTTCTAGTTCTCTCTCTCTCTTTCTCTTCCTTCATTCATTCCCTCATGGTGAGAAGGAGACTAACCAAGCCTTCATGTATTGGACTGGCAGTAGGCAATGAATAGCACTCATACTTTATATAACCCACAAAAGAAGAGAAAATCCACATATGCTCTAAGGATTGCCCCCACACACATATAACTGCCAGTCCTGTATTATACAAATTATAAATGACAATATGAAACATGCCACTGTTGAAAATTATGTTGATTCAGTTACCTGTTGTTCCTAGCACCGCTTACCATCTAGTGTTGGGGGATACTCTGGTGGGCAAGGAGTCACCAAGTGTGCAGTGCTCTTTGTCATGTACCTCTACCTGCAAATTGTCATGTTCTTGCTACCTTGGAGAGGGCCTAACCTCTTTTGCTGAGGTGGGACTGTCTGAATTGTCTTAAAGTTATCTGTTAAAGCTGTTCCCATTCATGTAATACCATTTGTTTAGTCATTGTAGGTACACAAATTATATGCACAAACACATACAATTTTAGATAAAAATTTTTAGCTAGTTTGCTTTTAGCTAATTTGTCTTCTTATGGGATTTAGGTATTGATTTCTGCAATAGTTCAATTCTTGTATTTCTCTGAAGACTAAAAGTCCCTGGTTAAAAATAGAAATTTTTCAAAGAATTTTTCCAAAAAAAGTGTTGAAAGAAATACACATAAATGTCTTAAACAATGTCTGATTCCTCTGTTTGATGTAACTTTTATGTATATATAACTGTAGTAAATTGAATGTGTTGTAAAACTGTTTATTTGAATACAGATACCATACAAGGTATTTCTAACAACACAAGGAATCTATCTCCATTAAGTAGGTAGGTAGTTTATTACTTTATAGTCACACAATATGTCGACTTGTATACTTACACTACTTATCTGATAGACACGTCTTCCTCAAAAGGAAGAAGTGTACACTCAAAAGTTTTCATTTCTAAATTACTAGAGAATATAATTCTAAATTGTTTAATCTTTCTTCAACAAATGTAACTACTGTTGTATTTCTGGAAATGGCCCTCTGTTCAATAAACTGTCCAAAGACATAATTGAAATAAACAAACAAAAAAGTTATTCCCACCTTGAAGCCATTGCTAATCTTCAGTGATCAGCCTATCAACATGTTGCTACCTTGATGTATTTATGATCAGAATTTAATTCTCATTATCCTGAGTTTTTCTTCATTAATCAGAGTGAAAGGAATTTTCCTTTCAACACTTCTAATCACTAATAATATAAGAAATTCATAAAAAAAGAAATGCTGGGATTTCAACTGACTCCCTTCAGATTGGTAAAGAAGACCAAAAAAAAACTTGGAAAGGTAAAGGCTGTAAACTGGGAGATAAGGTACACTACAAGGGTGAAAGTGTCAGTAGAGTCTTCAAAAACCTACTTCACAATGATAACTCACATTTATAAAGTGCTTTCCTCACAGTAACCTTTAGATGTAGATAGTGAAAGTATTATGCCCATTTTACAAATGAGAGGAAACTAAGGCTGGGAAAGCTTATATAAGTAGTCCAACATCACACAGCTAGCGATGGTTAAAAGCAATTTGTATACATGTGCTCTGACAACAGATCCAGTGATCTTTCCTATTATATCACATTAAAACATTCCTGAAACATACTTAATGATGACAGCTTTTTAAGTGAGCACTCTGTCCCATGACTGCTATGCTTTAGTACCGAGTGTCCAAAGCACAGGAAAGGAAGTGGGGTACAGTGGATACCATGCTCAGTCTGGAGTCAGGAAAATGCAACTGAAGGCTATTTATGATGCTTATTAGCTGAGTGAACTTGAAAAAGTCGTAGCCTCACTCAATCTCTGTTTCCTCGTCAATAAGACGGAGATATTAGTATCTCTTTTACCAGATTCACAGGTTTTTATGAGGATTACCTAAGCTGTAAAGTGCTAGATAAATGCCAGTTATTATTGTAAAGAGTCAGCCTCAGAACAATGACTGGTAATTTGATAGCTTTTCTTAAAAGCCCGCAGTATGTGCCCAACAAAGTCAGCAAGACCTCATTTTGGCTGAGGTTGGAGGTCACCTTCACTCAACCTGCCTTGTGACAGCTAGATTTAAAAGTGAAAGGAAATGCATTTTTAAAAAAAGAATTGGATTTCAAAAATGGTCCCCAAGTCAGAAAAAGATATCTCAAAATATAGGTCAAACATCCCTACCCAATGGAGTGTCATTACATTAAAATCAAAATCTCAACGGCAAAAAGATTTGCATTACCCAGCAACACAACACATAACAATGATAGCCCAGTTAAAGAAAGAATTTAAATGTCCTTCTGAAGTTCACAGCAACTAGATTCATCCCACAGCATTTCTTGATGCAATTTAAGGAAGCTATTGGCTCTCAGTGGGAATTCAATGGCTACATAAGGAATGGAGGTGCTTGCTGGGAGTACTTCCTCTCAATGGAGAGGTCACTTTGTTTCTTTCAAGAAGCCTCTCACTTCCCACTCTGTCCAAACTGGAGTAACAGAATAAGTGATCAATACAAGAAAAATTTATTTTCTCTAAGAATCTTTTTTTTAATTGAAGTCTCCCTGGTTTCTTCTTCATTTCTTTGTGAAAAGAGATTTCATCAAATTCCTTTCCCTTCCTTAAAAGCTGCTTTTGAGATTTTACAAACAAAAATTTGGAACTGGGTTTAGTGTCTCCTGAGGCTTCTTCAACAAGAGAACTCGTTCCAGCTACTTAGGGTCAAACACTCAGGGGGATTTAAAAGCATAATCAGCTTAAAATAGGGAGAATGGGGGATGAAAGAGCACCTTGGGATTGACCTAAACGGATGAGAAAAGCAGCTGGGGCACAAAAGCACGGTTATTCCTCTCCAGGCTCCACTCCTGACACCAGACTTTATCTACCATCCTTACCCTGAAAGTCGTCTCTGCCCCTGTGGTCCCCTCCTCTGACTGACTATTTCTTCCTAGACCCTCCTTTTTATTTGTTTGGTTTTTTTTTTTGTTTTTGTTTTTGCTTTTAGGCATTTGGGGTTAAGTGACTTGCCCAGGGTCACACAGTTAATAAGTGTCAAGTCTTTGGTCTGAGGCCAGATTTGAACTCAGGTCCTCCTGACTTTAGGGCCGGTGCTCTATCCACTTCACCACCTAGCTGCCCCCCCCCTCCTTTTTAAGGAAAATGCCCAAGTTGACTGTATCTTCATTCCTCTCCAGGCTGCACTCCTGATTCTCCAGACTTTCTTCACCATCCCTTCCTCACTCCGCCCCCCTAGCTTTTCAGTTTCCTTTTATGTGTTGTGTTCCTATGTTAGAACGTAAGCTCCTTGAGGGAAGGGATTCTTTCTGTCAGCTTGTTTTTGTATTCCCAGCGTATACCACAACACTTGGCATACACAGTAAGTGTTTCAAAAGGCAGTGGAAACTAGGAGTCAATAAAACTGGGTTCTCTTCCTGGCTATTACAATAATTAGCTTTGTGGCCTTAAGCAAGTCACAGTGTTTCTCTTGGCCTCAGTTTCTTTCTCTGAAAAAATGAGAATATAATACTCATTTTGACTACTTTGTAGAGTGGGCTGAGGCTCAAATGAAATAATTCTTGTGAAAACACATCATAAATTATAAGGCTTGCACAAATACAAAGGATTATTACTTCTTTGGAAACAAACATTTCTGTAAGTGATTGCCAATTTCATCTTTGGGGGTTATCAGTACATCAAAATTGTATCTGTCGAGTCTGGCAAATTGAAAATTATACTTGCATTTACTCATTTATTGCTAAGGCTGAAAAAAAATTAACACTCTTTTGGTCCTCTAAGCAGCTCCTAATTTTTTTTAAAGGGAAACTTTAAAAAATTATTAGGTTAAAAGAGAAGAGTTAACACTACTAAGTTGTCATTACTTGTTGATCTTGGGTGATCACTGGTCAGTAATTCAATAAATGTTTCAACAAACATTCATTACATGCCTTCTGAGTGGAGAGCAGTTTTCTAGAAGCTAGGGGGAATATACAACTTTAGAGAAAACATCTTCCCTCTCCCCCCTCCATAGATTTCAGAATCTACTAGGGATAGAATAATACAGAGATTATTTGTGAAGCAAGCGTTTCCAGTGTCTCCTAGAAGCTGACTGGGGAAATTACATTAATATGGGGAAGATAGGCTATACTTTATCTACATCTATGTATATATACACACACAGATATGCATATTATGTCTATATCTGTATATATATATATATATATACAGATATACATAAACGTATTTGCATATATGTACACAAATATAAACATATATACAATGCATATTGCATATATCTATCTATATCTATGTATCTATCCGTATAAGTCTATATCTGTATTTCTAGATCATAGAGATGGAGATGGAGGCAGAGATAGAGATAGATATGGATGTGATATGGATATGGATATAGATTTAGATACAAATATAGATATAATATACAGTTAGATGGTGCAGTGGATAGAGCACTGAGCCTGAAGTCTAGAAGATCTGACTTCAAAACCTGCCTCAGATACTTAATAGGTATAGGCAAGTCACTTAACTTCTGTTGCCTCAGTTTCCTCAGCTATAAAATGAATATAATAACAGTAGCTACTTTGCAAGGTTGTTGTGAGGATCAAATGAGATATTTGCAAAGCGCTTAGCACAGTGCCTGGTACAGAGTAGGTGCTATATAAATGCTTATTCCCTCCTTCTCCTCCCTATACTCCTTAAGATCCCTAAGTTTCCTCCTCTCTTTGCCCTCTAAGAGACTTTTGTCCTACCATTCCAGGCCTTGCTACCAGCAGATGGGTGGTTGCCCTACTAGTGCTTATAATGGACCAGGAACTGGATGCTGAAAAGGGAAAGTTGGGACAGATCCTGAAAGCATAGAAGCTATGTAGGACCAGAAGGAATGGGGACTAGGTGCTCTTGGAGGTGAGCTCTACTAGTGTTATCATTAAGATCCAGTGTTGCAGAAGAGTTCAGACCAGAAAGAAACTGAACTAGTAACTTATAAAAAAGCCTCATAGATGGGCAAGATGGGTAGTAGGAGCACTTTGTTTCTTAACTTCCTCTCTTTTTAATCTTTCCCTGACCTTCAGGACATAGAGAAATTTAGATCTTCTCCCAACCCAAGCCCCAACCAGCAATTTACCTATTAATTGGTACAATTTTTTAAAAATGTGTGGTGAAAGTATACATTGGCATTATAACTTAGGAAATTTCGTAGTCATGGGGAAGAAATCATAGGGATTTCCATAATTTTAACATTTCAGAGTAATATTCCTTTTTTTTAACCCAAGATCATTATTGAATTGGGGCTAATGCGTAGGCATCACTGACCTAATACATCTAAAAGTTTCTAAGAGAGCTCCCCCTGCTAAGCAATAGGGATACTATGGCCTTTGGAAAAGCCATAGCATGTGCACTGACGAACCCACTCATCTTGCGTCTTGATGGCAGGGCTTCCTTGAGGCTAAATGATATTTGACTTTTTAATTAATGTTTTGTAAGACACCAGACATCTCAAACATCATAATAAATTAGGCCATATAATTAAGCTCATGGCAGTTTTCACAAGGCACATTTCAAAAACCTGTCCAGTGCCAGTGGGTAGATCCTTGCTGGAAGAAAAACATGGAGATGGATTTGCCAGGAGAAAAGAGAATGAGAAGGTTGTGATCTGCCAATATAAAAGCAATACCCCCACTGAGGAAATCATGGAGCCACTTGAGTAGGGATGAAATGCATGAGGGCTAGATGTGGCTGGGTGGGTGTCATTAGTGCTATGGTAACAATAATAGCCCACACCTGATATTTCCCTGCCTTCCACAACTTATATAAAAGTAGAATGCCATTGAATCAACAAATTAACCAATTATTTCCCTCAAAAAAAAAAGATTTTTTCTTATTAGGATACTCATTCTCATTCTGTCCACACTGGAACACGTATTAAATGGTCAATATAGGAAACATTTATTTCCCCCAGAAGCTTTTTTTAAAAAAAATTGAAACCTCATGGTTTTTTCTTGACTTCTTCGTGAATGGAAACATGGCAGAATTTTGCTTCCTTCCCCTCATTAAAGTTATTTTTGAGACTTCATATATTAAAAATCTGGAGCTGGGTTTAAAGGTGTCTCCTGAGCCTTTTCCAGAATTCTTTCACCTACTTCAAGTAAAACACTCAAGAGAATTTTTAAGTGAAATCAGTTTAAATGAGTGAGAATGAGGGGTGAGGTTCAAAAACTCAATTATGCCAGGCATGGTGGCATATGTTTATAATCCCTGCTGCCAGGGTCAGTGAGACTGAAGAGCTCTAGAGCTCAGGAGTTCTGAGCTACAGTGGGCTGGGCCATTAAGATGCTTAAACTAAGTCCGACATCAATATGATGAGCCCCTAAAAATGGGGAGGGAGAATCAGGTTGACTATGGAGGAGCAAATTGGCTCAGATCAGAAACAGAGTAGGTCAAAGATCCTGTGCCAATCAGTAGTGACATGAGTCCATGAGTATCCTCTGAACTTTCAGCCTCAGTGCAATAGGGGAACAATCTTTTAAAGAACAACAAACAAAAAAAAAAAACAATTATACAAATGTAGAGTGAGAGAAACTGGACCTGTCATTGAAGTGTAGAGAGAGATGAGAAATGGCCTAGAAATTTAAGTTGACCACAAACTCAGTGTGAACCATGAGTGTTCTGTGACTGTGTTAAAAGCTAATACCTCTTCTGGGTCACATGACCAACAAGATGGAAGATCAGATTTTTTTTTTAATCAGAACAATCTCTCAAACCTCTCCAGAACAGAAATTATATACCAAAAGTAAAGCAACATCAGCTGTCTCCATTGTCTAGGAAAGCCAGAACCCAAAAGAAAGTTTAGAAAGAAAAATGAACCTACACTAAGCTCACACAGGACACCCTCCCCTACCACCCACCAAGCTACTAGCAGCAAGCTATACTAGCCAACTGAAGGACCCCACCCACAGTCTTGCAGCAAAACCCAATCCCATAACCCAGTAGTCCTTCCCTCTTTCCAGGGTCACGAAAATCCTGGCTCCATGCTGCAGAAATTTACTGGGGCTGTGACATCCAACAGAGAAGCAGTGTTCTTTGCTGTAAAAGATGTCTGCAGGAGAATGGAGGAAAAGGAGGAAGAGGACAGGGCACATATCTAGATCTGAAACAGAGCTCAAACCCATACCCAACCACCTTCCCTGGAAGCCTCAGACACCCAAATTACAAATTGCATACCCAAATTACAAAAATTAACCCCATAGTGACAGTGTAGTAACATTCTGAATGGCTGATATGAAGGAACAGCACTGAAAAACAAAAGGAACAGAGCAGAAGACTATGACTGTATCCTGGCATAGGTGGGGGGGGGGCAGGAAGAGGGGCGAGGAGTGGTGACAAGGCTGTATAATACATCACTAAGCCTGATGCAAAGGGCCCAGTATCCAGCTGGGACTAGTTCTGTCCACCCAAAAATCACTTGGGACAGAGACCTAGGCTGGTGAACCATAAACTGTTCAGTGTAGAAGAAGGCTGAGATGCTGTGAGATCCTACCCCCAAGGAAACCGAATTCCAAGGGGAGGGAGTTGGAAAGTGAACAACAGCAGAAAATAAGGGGGATGAAGACTAAAATGACTAAAGATCTCAGGAAGAAGAAAATTCAAAGATCTTGAACATAAGCAGATGAATCAACAGGGAAAATACATAGCAGATGGACATATGATCTGCAGATTTAGTAAATTCAGACATCTATGAACAAATACTATATAACATAGGGATATGAGTCAACACTTGATGAGACAGTGACAGAGACAGAGGACCCTGTTGAGTTTGAGGAGAACATGAAACCACAACTGTTCCTGAGTAATTTAAAAGAGAAACAGGGCCAGCTAGGTGGTTCAGTGGATAGAGCTCTGGCCTTGGAGTCAGGAGAACCTGAGTTCAAATCTGACCTCAGACACTTGACTTTTACCAGCTATGTGACCCTGGACAAGTCACTTAACCCCAATTGCCTAAGCAAAAAAAAAGAGAGAGAGAGAGAGAAACGAGAATTACGTGAGCATATTTATGGCCTGCAAAGCAAAAATAATTGGTAGAATAGATAAACTTCAATCTGTGATGGCAATTTTCACCAAAGAAACAAAAAAAAATTGATTGGGAATGCAAATGCACAGAATAAAAGAACAATCTAGAAGAAGAGAAGAAAGAAAGAAAGAATGAGAGTGGGAAAGAAAGAAAGAAAGAAAGAAAGAAAGAAAGAAAGAAAGAAAGAAAGAAAGAAAGAAAAATATGCTCTTTATCCAAGCAAAGCATACTGATCACAAAGATAAGATGTATAGAGAAAATCTAAGGATCATGGGTTTCAGTGGGGGAAGCTGAAAGTCTAGAGGGAAATTGGCACCTGAGGGAATGGGAATGTGTGGATCCAGGGATGAGATTTTTGAGATAAATGAGGAAAGAAGGTAACCAAGGGAAGGTCAATGGTGAGTTGCATAATCAGGGACATGTGGGTGAGACACCTACCAAGGGAGAAGTGTGGTCTCCATCACAGTAGGAATTAGAATACTGCTGGGATTGAAGGACAATAGAAAAGGAGAAACCACGGGGCAAGTTCTATAAGGTTCTCCCTAAAGGAGAAAACCCATAATTGATACCTTGAAAGTTTTGACTACATGAAGAAGATGGAGAATAGAAAAGAACTAGATAATTATAGGGGACGTGAATAAGAAAATGAGGGTCAAGAGTAGACAGAAGGGAAGGATGGATAATCAAAAGAATAAAAGAAACCCTTTCTTTGAAAGGGCACATAAAAAAAGTTAAAAAAAATAATGAACAGGACTAATTGAAGAGGAAGAAAGGAAAGGGGAATGTATTTGACCAAAAAGAAAAAAAAAAGGAAACTACTTAGTATCTGTGTGACTTTGAACAAGTTAACCACTAAATCACTTAATCATGTAGGCTTCTGTTTCTTCATCTGGAAAGGGAGAGAGTGTCCTAGATGGCCTTTAAGGTCCTTTCCAGATGTAAATTTATGACTTGAAATCAGAAGAGATCTGGGTTCAAGTCTTAAATAACTGTATTTCCATGGACAAGTATCCTAAACTTTCTGAGCCTCAATTTCCACATCTGTAAATGGGGATAATAATGGCTGTAGCAACTACTCATAGGACCATTGTGAGGATCAAGTGAGATAATGTGTGCAAAATACTTTGTAAACCTTAGTGTGCTATTTAAATGCTGTTATCATTAAAGTTACCACCAAGGTATGACTAATCCTTTTTCCTCAAAAAAAAAATCCAGTGACTATACATAGAATCACAGAATCCATGAGCTACAGAGTACCTGAGAGGGCATCTACTACAACCTAACCCTGAACAAGAACCCTCTCTAGTTATTATTACTAACAGTAATAATAATTATAATAATTACTAGCATTTATATAGCACTTTAAGGTTTGCAAAGTGCTTTACAAGGATTATCTCAATTTACCTACACCACCAATCTGGGAGGTTTGGTGCTATTATTATCATCCCCTTTGTACAGATGTGAAAACTGAAACACACAGATGTTAAATAACTTGCCCAGAGTCACACGGTTATTAAGTCTTTTGAGGCCAAATTTGAACTCAGGTCTTCCTGAATCCAAGTCCAGTACTCTATCCACTTCATCACCTTGCTGTCAATTGACAAAGGTTATTCATTTTCTAATTTCTGCTTGAAGAGCTCCACTGATGGAAAACTCACTACCTCCCAAAGTAGTCCACCTTTTTCTTTCTCTTTTCTTTCTTCTTTTTTTTCTTTCTTTCCTTCTTCTCCTCCTCCTCCTCCTCCTCCTCCTTCTTCCCAATTCTGATTGTTAGGATGTTTCCTTTCAATTAAGCTTTCCTTCTTTTTTATATAATATTTTATTTCCCCCCAATTACATGTTAAAACAATTTTAAACCTTTTTTTAAAGTTCTGAATTCCAAATTCTGTCCCTCCCTCCCTTCCCTCTCCCTGAGATGGCAAGCAATCCAATATAGTTTATGTATGTGCAATTATGTAAAATATTTCCGTATTAGTCATTTTGCACAAGAAAGAAAGAAGGAAAGAAAGAAAGAAAGAAAGAAAGAAAGAAAGAAAGAAAGAAAGAAAGAAAGAAAGAAAGGAAGAAAGAAAGAAAGAAAGAAAGAAAGAAAGAAAGAAGGAAGGAAGGAAGGAAGGAAGGAAGGAAGGAAGGAAGGGGAAAATAGCATGCTTTAGTCCTTCAATTGAAATTTGCCTCTCTGTAGCTTCCACCCATTGCTCCGTGTTACTTTCAGGACCATAGAGGACAAATCTAATCCTTCTCACACATAACAACCTTCAAATATTTGAAAATAACTATTGTTTCCATGCTATGTCTTCTCTTCTCCAAACTAAACATTCCCCGGTTCTTTCGAACAATTCATATCATTTATGATTTCTAATTTCCTCACCATTTCCTCCAGTTACATCTTTTTAAAATTTTTCTTAGCTTCAAATAAAATTAAGAATTTCTTAAGTTCAAAGTAAAATAAATAACATTTTAAAAATAAAGGGAATTAGACATTCCCAAAGATAAAAAATAATTAATTATAATTTTATAATAAAAACAAAGCTTTAACATAAAATAAAAACAAGATAATTTTTTAGTCTTTTTCTTTTTGGGCAATTGGGGTTAAGTTTCTTGCCCAGGGTCACACAGTTAATAAGTGTCAAGTGTTTGGTCTGAGGCCTGATTTGAATTCAGGTCCTCCTGACTTCAGGGCCGGTACTCTATCCACTGTGCTACTTAGCTGTCCCAAGATAATTAAAAAAAAAAAAATCACTCCACTTAATTAATTGTCATAGAACCAGGCCTTGCCTTAGGAGGAAAAGGCCAATTGGATGATCCCTTTTCATCCCAACTGCCCTGGGGAAGTGCTCATGGGGAGCACACAGTTGTCAGAGGGAGCCACAAGTGCCCAAACCCTCCCTCCTATGTAGGTTTCTGACCTTTTCCCCCTACAGTATATAACCTCTTCCTAGCATGACACCTATGACTGAGCCCAGGCCCTTAAGTCACACAACTGCATGTTTTCCTTCTGCCTCTTCCCACCAGGATATTGAAAAGATTTATCTCATGTTATGGTACTCACTTGGTCAGGAATTCATGTATGCTTTTACCGTAAGCCACTTGCAGCCACCAAATCCTCCACTTTACTTCTCTAGCCCTCAGTTTCCTCTTATGTCAAATAAGGAGTTTAGCTCCTGGATTTAATGCCGGCCTGTTGTTTTCTGGACCATCCTGATCACTTTCTTCTAGACATTTCATAACTAAGGATCGTAGGATCATAGATTTAGAGCTGAAAGAGATTTTAGGGACGATTTAAGGTCCAGTCTCCTCATTTTACAGCTAAGGAAACTGGAGACTAGAGAGGATATGTGATTTTCCAAGTAATAAATAATAAATAGCAGAGCCAGGATTCAAACTCAGTTTCTCCGATGCCAAATCCAGTGTTCTTTCCATAGTATTCCACTGCCTAACCTATCACAACATGCTTCTTAAAATATGGCACCCAGAACTGAACCTATAAAACAACTTTTATTATACTAGCTTGCAATTAATTACATGTTTTTTTCTGTGAGTCCAATAAAATATTCTTCTCTTCTCCCCTTCCCCAAACCAAATTTAGCAACTGGAATACTTTCCTATAAAGTATTTGGGGACACAGTTTGTCTGAAATAGTACTACAGGGAAGTGAGACCTTTTGCAGAAGGCTTTTTTTTTTAACTTTCACAGATTGACAAATGTGTCCCGACATGCCTCCTTCTACTCCCCCAAGAACATGGAAACAATTTCCTTTCCTGCTACAAGAGCTGGTTTGCAGTAGACCTTCCCTCTCTCTTTTCTCTTGAAAAGCAAAACTGTAAGTTCCCATATAAGCATCAGTTAGCAGGCACAAGTGCTAAATGAGAAATTAACTTAGAGTGGGTGAGACCTGCTGCTAAAATTCTGCCTCTCCTGCTAAAATTAGCTGAGGAAGATATATCTATGCCAGTTTAAAATGGGTTCCAGAAGTTGCACGACCACACACTTCAATGAAGGATGGGAGATTAAAATAGAAAGAGGAAATTCATTTATTTCCTATCTCTAGATCCACCTCTAATTAATGTGTCTACCCAACCCTGCTTTTCAGGCAGGGTTGCATCTCTGTTTCCTATTGAACAAAACCTATTATGTAGCATATGTCTAGACCACTCCTTCATTGTTTCACATAGCTCCAGGTCCTCCTCTGATGCAAGGCTGGGACTCAACAAGTTCTTCAACTGACTCAGGTTCATGGCGCTGAATGAACCCTCCCCAGTATGGAGATTTAGTTCAGCATGCCAGTGGAGTGGGGAATTTGTAATGGAGAATTTTCTGCCTGCTCCAAATCATTACACCTACTTTTCAGTCATCATCCCTGCTTCCTCCCCTTCAGGAAGCTTGGACTCTGCTTTCACCCTACCTTGCCCTGATCTAGGCCTCCACCTCATTTCCAGGTCATTTCCAAATCATCACTTAAAAGTCACCCCTTTCTCCAGCTTCCCTTACAGTCTGTCTTTCTCCCATTAGAATGTAAGCTCCTTGAGTGGAGGGACTATCTCCCTAGTTTTTATTTGCATCCTCAGCACCAGTAATTATTTTTGACTTCTACATAAATGTCGGTCACTATTTCTCCTTGCAAATGTGGTAGTCTCTTAAAACCAAGCCTCAAAGGAATAGAAAGTAGTGTTAGAGTACGTTAGATTTCAATTCTAATTTGACACTTCCCCTCCTCTAAGCGAATACCACTGAAATGGATCCCCTCCTATGCACCTAATCATGCCCTAACATACTTATTTGTAAATATATTATACTCAATATTCTGGGAATTTTTTTCTATTACATAGTATTAACCAAAAAAAAGATGATTGCACATGAAACTGCAAATCTGTTATGTACAACTTGCTATTCGTTTTAAATATATAGTAAATTTATCATGTAAATTTCCCTTTTTTCTTCCCTCCTCCCACCCCTTAGAGATGGCTACCATTAGACACAAATGTGTACATACACGTAAAATGATTCTATATATATATTTCTGTTTATCAGTTCTTAAACTCCTAGAGGGCAGGGATTTCTTTGCACACCCAATGCCTAGCTTAGTACCTCAGGCATGGTCAGTTCTTAACAAATGTTAGTTGAATTGAACTTCATCCGAAGATAAAATGTGTTCCTCAAAAGGACCAATGTGTCATATGTGTGCAAACAACTCATTTTTATACAAATAATTTTGATTTTTTTCATACTCCAACTACTGCTAAAATATTAATGTTAAGAACTAACATTATGAGTGATTATAGCAAGTATGACTTTTATTTGCAGGAGTGAGGATTCAAAATATCATATACATAATACTGTTTTTAAAATTAATGGCAAAGGAGGTTTTTTCCATTATTTTGTACATGACCAAATGGATATAAACTTTGATTTTAAAATCAGAACTCTAAAATGAATTAGTGATCCTGCCATGTACTTTCTATCCAACCTTGACAAAGATGTGAGAGATGTTTTAGTTCATCCATAAAACAGGGAGAATAATACTAACTTTGTTTACAGGGTTACTATACAAATTAGTTATCCTAGTTCTGTAAATGATTCTTTTTAATTCTTAGGCTCCAGCAGGGATAATTGGCCTATAGAATTGGCTTTTGTTCCATCCATACTTATCAACATGACTCTCTCCCACTCAATACTATCTCATTGCCTTCTGCCACTATCTAGATCATAAGACTAAAATAAAATTAACTCATCTATGTAGCATTTATACACTGTTCAGACATAGATAAACACTCTTTTCAAAATGTATGCATATATATACACATATTTGTAAATATTTATGTGAGGAAAGAGCAAGGAGAAGAGAGGAGACAAGAAAAGAAAAGAGGAGGGGAGACAAGAGAAGATAGGAGTAGAGAGACAGACAGACAGACCCTAAGGGCTGGATTCAGAATTCATAGTTTCTTTCTTTTTTTTTCTGGTGAGGGGAGTTGGGGTTAAGTGACTTGCCCAGAGTCATACAGCTAGTGAGTGTTACATGTCTGAGGTCGGATTTGAACTCAGGTCCTCCTGACTCCAGGGCCTGTGCTCTGTCCACTGTGCCACCTAGCTGCCCCCCCAGAATTCATAGTTTCAAATGCTGTAATCTACTCACCCCTGCCCTAGACACATTTAATTCATCGACAAGATTAGCAGGTATTGAAGAGCAGTAGCAACTAACTGACACTTGCTCTATGATGCAATTAGAACTGAAAAACCAAAGAGAGCTTTAGAGGGGAAAGTGGGCAGTGGCAAAAAAGAAATTCTTAACGATTTGTCCTTTGAAGAGGTCCTCCAGAATACCCATTGTGAAGGAATTTTTAAAATTTAAATTAAAAAAAAGAAAAAGAAAAATTAACAGATATTGTAGATCAGATGTAGAAAACATAAAGAGGTTATGGTGATCATTTTACACTTCCCTGTGTCCCATTTCAGACTCTCCAAAGTCTAAACTGGGATCATTCTCTTTTCCTAAATTGATTTAGAAATTATTATGTGAGGATACTCAGGAACAAAGGTTCCCAAATTTATTTGGCCAACTGCCCCCTTTTCAAAAAAAAAAAATTACTCAGTGCTGCTCCACCCACCCCACCCCACCCCACCCCACCCCCAGAAATCTACTTTCTTAAACCCTTTACCATTTTTAAAAAAGTTTGCTTCATTTTAAGAAATATATTTTTTTAAATGATGCATCTTAAATTTAATAAATTATTTTAAATTTGTGGGATTTTTTTCCTGCATTGAAATTTTGAGGATACAATATTGTATCATATAACCATATAGTATCGTATTGTAAACAAGTCATTACACTCATATATTCCTGAGTGCATGCTGGACTTCCCAACAATGTGACACATTTGCCTGCCAACACACATTTGTTAAGACCTATTTGGGGAATTAACCACTGTTGTTCGGTTATAACTTGAATTTTATGTGTTTATTTGGCAAATAACGTAATCTCTATGACTTTAACTCTGTTACACAACAGATGAAACATGTATGAATGGTTTTTCAAAATTTCCTTATCTTCCCTTATTTCCTTATGCTCCCATTGCCCCTTTATTTTTATTCAATGCCCTTCAATTGCACCCAAGGTTACTACTGCCTCCCCATCATTCCAGTGCCCCCCAGGGGACAGTATCATCCACTGTGGGAACCTTTGCTCAAGAACCAGAGAAGAGAAGCATGGTGGAGAGGATTTGGGTGAAGATCAACAGAAGGAAAAATAGAAGTAATATTTTCATCTTAGCATACTCTGAGACTACCAGGACAGGGAAAAGAAAAAAGAAAAAGAAATAGATGAGTAATTTAGGAAGCAGATCACAGAGGAATGAGATAGTTAGTCATAGAGGACTTCAATTATCCAGACATCTGCTAGAGCACTATATCTCTTTGAAAAGCAGAGCAGCTATAGCTTCTTGACTTAGATTTTTTAAAGATATATGCAAAAGATGGAAACAAAGGCAGGTAACAAAATAAATATAAGGATGACATGTTTCTGTAAAGAAAAATAGTGCAAAGTATGTAAAAGCTCAGAATGAGCTCAGACTGGAGAGGAAATCTAAGGACAGTTTTCTTTTTGCTTTTTGTTTGTTTGTTTGTTTGCCAGCAGTATGGCATGGCTGATAGAAGAAAGAACTGGGATCATGTCCTGCTTCTGACATATGCTAGTTGTGTGACCCTGAGTAAGTCACTTAACCTCTTAGTGCCATAAGTTATTCTCTCATCCCAAAAGTAGCAAAGAAGGTGACAACCTAACCTACATTGGTAAAGAATTTCCTCTTCTGGCAGTTCTTTATACCAATGAAATCACAGGCCTAGGCTCAATCCCAATCCCTACTGAAAGAAAGAAGAGGATCAAAGAAGAGCTGAGACCACTGCTTGGGGTGAAGAGCACAATGATCACTGACCAAAGAGTCAAAGACAATTAGTTCTTATTAAGTTTAAGATTTTTCTTTGCCGAAGAGAATAATCTTTGCACCAGAAATGGACATCAAAAATGGCTAGCAGAGAGTAGACATCCAAAACAAGTGAGATAGCAGAAGAACATTTAGCTTTCATCAACCAATCAACAGAATTCAAGGCACCTGCCCCAGATAGCGCTATCTTTGGACCTGAGAGATCTGCTTAATGAGATTGCTGAATCACTGTCAATGATATTTGAAAGGCAGTGGTGAATAAGAGAGGTACCAACCAGTTGGTCTGGTACATAGAGTACTGCACTTGGAATCCAGCTATATAAATAGAGTCTACTATATAAACTGTTGCTAATAGTAATAATTGCTTGCATTTCTATAACATTTGGGGATTGTTTTATAATCATTATTTCATTTGATCCTCACAACAACCCTAGGAAGTAGGTGCTATTACTATCCTTATTTTACAGATGAAGAAACTGAGACAGATCAAGGTTAAGTTATTTAACCTTGGGTCACACGGCTACTAAATGTTTGAGGCCATATTTAAACGCACATATTCCTGTACTTCAGGCACAGTACTCTATCCACTTCTTCACCTAGCTGCCTTAATTATCACTCATTATCACTCCAGGCCTGGAGAAAGAGAAATGTCACCCCGATTTTCAGGAAAGGGAAAGAGAATATCATCTGAAAACAATAGACTGATGAACTTAGCTTTATAATATCCCTAGGAAAATTCTAGCGTAGATAGAGGTTAATGAATATCTAGAAAAGAAAGTTTTATTACAAAGTGAGTTCTTCATCAAAAATGGGTTATGTCAGGCTAACATTTCCTTGTTTGACAGGGTTACTAAAATGATAGATATAGTTTATCTAGACTTTATTTTTATAGCATTTTATCTTTCCCCAATTACATGCAAATTCCTAATTTATCCCTGAGATGGTAAGCAATTTGTTATAGGTTATACATGTGCAATCATGTGAAACATTTCCATATTAGTCATTTTGTACAGGAAGACTCAAATAAAAATTGAAAGAGAGAGAGAAATAAAAAAAGAATGAAAGAAAGGGAAAAAGAAAGGAAGGAAGGAAGATAGAGAAAGAAAGAGAGAAGGAAGTCTTCATGAGGAGGCTGGATGACTACTTGTTGGTTATGTCAAGATTAGATTACTTTCTGGTATGGATTGGACTGTATGGTTACCAATGTCCCTTCCAAATTTGAAATTCTATGATCATGTAATTCTCCAACTTTGTAGAATGTAAAACACTTGCTATACTTCTAAGTTCAACTTCTGACTGATTAACTCCAGAGGAAATTCAATCACAGCTCGACACACACATCTCCAAAATCTGAAATTGTTGCAATAAACTGAGAAAATGAGTAGATGTGAAGAAAACAAATTAAGATTGCTGTCATATCAAATGGAAAATGGGCCCTTTGGCAAATTGTTTTTATTGACTTTTTCCTACATATGTGAACATCAGGTTTATTAACATTGCACTGCCAAAATGGAGCAGCTGAGCCTAGTTTATTACTAATATCATTATTCATTAATTATAAATTTGTAAGTCAAATAAGTATTTTATAATATTTACATAATAAAATTATGAACAACAATACTGGTTACAGCTGTTTAATGAAGGATGAACTTAGGCCAACTGGTTAAAAACCAACACTGATGTTTGCCCTCATTACATCCTTCTCTGGCTCATTCTGACATGTTTTTCTTTTTTAGATTAATAGGCTACTCTATTCTTGTCTTTTCCATGTTTAATTTGAGTTGGGGAGGACCCAGGAACATCCAACTAGATTTGTCTGAGAGGCAGGTAGAAAGTAGCTGCTAGACGTGGAGAGAGCAATTTGAAGCGGAGAATTAGATTCATAAGATATCTGCAGGGAGATAAACAGCTATATTAGAAGAACAGATGAGCTCTCCCATTAGGAGAAAAAAGTGAAAAGAAAAAAGGATATTGAACACTTAAATCTTGATTTCCTAGCCAGGATCACATAGGGAATCCTTCTCTAGGTTCACAGAGGAGTCATATAATTCAATCCTCCCTTCCCAGACCCCACTCCAAACAGTGAAAAGTGAGGTACTTTCTCTATTCTGTAACCCAAAAAAGTTTTTAATCAAATTTCCCAGACTATCAAGGGAAAATAAGCCTACTAATCTAATACTCTGGACCAAGGTAGTATTCCTTGGTGTCAATTATGTTAAAATCTTGTTTATCTAAGGATTAAACCAAAAAATCTGCATAGTAATTTGTAATAATTCTTTCCACTGAAAGATTCTACTTAGCTTTGACAAACATGTATTAGGCACCTAGCAGTGTTTCTATGACCCTACAGTTTCCTGGTATTTGCAGCTATCTGATCATCCCCCCACATCCTTTGCTGGCTCATCATCTATATTATGTCTCCTAGCTGTGGGTGTTCCCTGAGATTTTATCCTAGGCCCTTTTCTCTTCTCTTTTCCCTCTACACTATCTCTTGTTAATCAATATCAGCTCCTATCGATTTAACTATCAGCTCTAAGCAAATGACTAACAGACTTGTATATTCAGCTATAGTCCTTTCCCTTGAACTACAGTCCCATATCAACTGCCTATCAGACATTTCCAAAGGATGTCCCAGAGACATCTCAAATTCAACAGGTTCTAAAATGAACTCATTATCTTTCCCCAAAAGTCTCCTCTCTTCCAAACCTTCCTATTTCCATTGAAAACACCACCACCCTTCAAATGTCTCAGGTTTCCAACCTTAGCATTACCCTTGACTCTTTGCTTTCCCTTACCCACATATCCAAACAGTTGCAAAATCTTGCCATTGCCACTTTGATAACATCTCTCAAATTTGACCCCTTTTCTCTACTTCCTTATCTATGACCTTAGTTCAGGCCTGTATCACATGTTACCCAAGTTATTCCAACAGTTCACTAGCTGGTATTCCGGCCTCAAGTCTCTCCCTACTCCAATCCATCCCAACCTGCTACCAAAGTAATTTATTTTAAACTGAGATCTGACAATGTCATTCTCATAATCAATAAGTGGATCAAACATAAATTCCTGTTTAGCTTTTTAAAGTCCTTCACAACCTGTCCTCAATCTCTCTTTCCATCCTCATTAGACATTACTTCCCCTCCTGCACTCTGCAATCCATCTAAACGGTCCTTCTCTCTGTTCCTTTTGTGTGACACTCCACCTCCTATCTCTATGCCATTGCATTGGCTTTCCACCATCCTTACAATGTACTCCATCCTTACCTCCTTCTTGAAGAGCCTCTGTCTGCCATCAAGACACGGCTAAAGCACCATCTTTTATAAGTGCAGCCTTTCTTGACTCTCCCAGGGACCAGTGTGCTCCCAAACTATCTTGTATTTAGTGACTTTATATTTATTTGTATTTAGATGTGGTGAGGGTGTTCCCCACATATAGCATGAAGGTGTTGTGTGGCTTGAAGGGAGGCAGAATAGACATATATAACCTCTTCTCTCCCCATCTTCTCCAAGGGAGATTTTATTTCCTGCCAGAAGGGGAAGCAGGAAGTTAGGGCCAAAAGCTTGGTCAAGAGGGGGTACTGGGCTAGAATTATATGTAATCTATTCACTTAAATATTACTAGTATAGGAGATGTAATTTTCAGATTCAAGCTCATTTCTGATCACTGTTTCATTAATTGAAGGTGAAATAGGAGCCCAAGCTTTATATCCAAGTCTTTACCCCTTTCCCACCAAAGTCCAACTCTATAATAAACACACCCACTCATAGCATTTAGCGAAGAAATCCATTTATCCAAATCAGTAGCAAAGCAGAAGTTGAGAGAAATTTTACATATGAAAATGTATACCAGACAATATACTGTAAAGGAGCATTCCCACTGGGATTGAAGAAACTCAGCTCAACCAAGAGAGAGTCTTAGATCTCACTTAAGTGAAAGCCACCTGAATTCTCTAGTACAGCAAGCTGGGGATGGGGACATGATGGAGACTTCCAGCTCCTCTCTTGTTGGCTACTTCCCAGATTCTTTTCCTTCCATAACCTGAAGTGGGGTCGGCATCTTCCATGTTCTTTCTCAGATATGGAAGCCAAAAGCACCTATAGAACTTGAAGAGACTTTTTTTTTAAGTGAGGCAATCGGGGTTAAGTGACTTGCCCAAGGTCACACAGCCAGTATGTGTCAAGTGTTTTGGTCTGAGGCTGGATTTGAACTCAGGTCCTCCTGACTCCAGCACCAGTGCTCTATCCACTTTGCCACCTAGCTGCCCCTTGAAGAGACTCTTAATTAAAAAAAAATAATAATAAAGAAAAAGAAAAGAAAAAAAATTCACAGAAGTTCAAAGAGAGCTTGAAGATAACTTAAGAAACCCTCACAAACTCTGCCCAGCCCCTGCCACAGAAGCAGAGCATTGATCTCCACCAATAAAGAATGAGTTCCATAATAACAAGTTTTGGGTCTGGGGTTACATACTCAATATTTATGGTGAATATGCTTATACTCACTTGTCCTCCTCCATTAGAATATATGATTCCTGAGAGCAGTGATCGTTTCATTCTTTTTATGTAGGTCACCAGCAGCTTACACAGTGCCTGGTACATAGTAGGCTCTTAATAAATTCTTGATGATTGATTGGTTGATCTATGTGCAAAGGCATTTTTCTAGGACCTAGATATATAAAGACAAAAGCCTACCTACCAGTACTTACTCTCAATGAATTTAAATTTTATAGAGTGGACATGATAAGTACATAGTGAATATAAAGTATTGTGATGTTTAAAAAGTTCAAGAGACATAGTTTCCAGGTAATTTAACCATTTTATTAATAATGTCAGTATGTTTATTAAAAAAAAAGATGGTCATTTGGCCATCTTTCTTAGGACAAAGGCCCTTTGTGATGGTGGGCTCACAGTTTATATATGTTGTTGGAAGAGTAGATGTTCCTAAGGATGACAATCAACTGATTGATTAACAATTAATGAGAAAATGAATATTACAATGAGAGGCTGTGCTGTATTACAATGAGGGTCTTGAAAAATATGATTTGGATCACCCAGATCTTGGTCAAAGAGACATAAATTTTCATATCACTTGTCTGACAAAATGGAGGATCCACATTTTCCCAGACCTGTCTGAGCAAACACAAATGAGTAGGAATGTACCCATTAGCCTAAATTTAGTCTTTGATTAGATCTCAGCCATCCTGGCTGGATAAGTCTTTACGAGAGATTTCCCACACTGGTTGATTTCTGGATGAGTAAGTAAAAAGAGGAGAACACCTTGGTCTTAATCCAATAATTAGTTATTAATACAAAAGAGAAATAATCATTTCTCAGCACATACATAGTAATTCTAAGAGGGAGAAAGTACTAATACCTAGGGAAATCAGGAAAAGCTTCATGTGGGATCATGGTACATAAGTGAAACCTTGTAGGAATCTAGGGATTCTACGGAGCTGAGGTAAGGAGGTAACCTATTACCTGCTGGGGGATCACATGTGAAAGGTCACTGATGTAGAAGATGGAATTTCATGTACAAGGAACAGTTAACAGAACAGTTTGATTAGAATAAAAAGTGTATGAAGGAAAATATTATGAAATGCAACTAGATAGGTAAGTGGGAGTCAGTGTGACTGCCTTTAAATGCCAAGGAAAAGATTATTTATTTTCCCCTAGAGTCATTAGGGAGCCATTAAGGAATTTTAAGAGAATGTAAGGTTGACATGATCATATACGTGTGTGTGTGTGTGTGTGTGTGTGTGTGTGTGTGTGTGTGTGTGTGT